>NW_004949108.1:528680-542233 GCF_000317375.1 Microtus ochrogaster | reverse complement strand
TGTGTGAGTGAGGAATGGATACATGTATGATGAGGAATGCATACATGTGTATGAGGAATGAATACATGTGTGATGAGGAATGGATACATGTGTGATGAGGAATGGATACATGTGTGATGAGGAATGCATACATGTGTGATGAGGAATGAATACATGTGTGATGAGGAATGAATACATGTGTGAGTGAGGATGAATACATGTGTGATGAGGAATGGATACATGAGTGATTGAGTGTTTGCTGTGTAATGTTGACCACCTATTGCACATCCTCAGCCTTACTGGTAGGTCCTATGCATTTCAAGATGTGTTCTGCCCTTTGTGTCTGTAAGCCTTTGTCTCCTACTTCCTCCCTGGAAAAGTTAAAGTCAGCATTGATGGTGTCTGGACAGCTCCTTGGAATATCTTATGATCTTATATGTATTCTATTTATAAAGCACACAGTAGCCTAAGGTCCTCACTCATCTTTATTCTTTACTGAGCACCACGCTGTGTGAGCTTAGTTATTACTAAGAAATGCCCAAAGTATTAAATATTCAGTTGTACAACCTGTTATATTATTTACATAGTAGAATTGTGGCCAGCATAAACGTTAATAATAACGAAGCAATATTATTAGTGATCCCTTATATTTGCAAAGTGATAAATGATTCAGGAACCTCTTAATTCTTGAATGTAATCTTACATTAGATGGAAACTATCAAAGCATATTTTATTCATAGCCGACTCAACATTGGTTCTCATCCAATCATACTGTGACTTTACAATGAGAGGAACTCTGTGCTCTACAGATTGACGTTATCCTTGCAAGTTCCTAAGCCACCCATACTTTCTCCAGGACTGTCCCAATCGTGCTGTGTTTGTAGAATTGTCACCTTGAAGGACAGGGAGAAGAAATACTCAGGATTCCCCAGTGTTCTATCTTGCTTTCCACTGCTGTAATAAATGCCATGACTAAAAGCAACTTGTGGAGAAAAGTGACTGTTTTTTCTAATAGTGTACAGTCCCTTATCAAGGCAAGTTAAGGAAAAAGCTCAAGGCAGGAACTAAAGTGGAGACCATGGAAGGACACTGCTTATGGACTTGCTCTTTATGGCTTGCTGGGCCTTCTCTTGTATGTATACCAGGACCACCTTCCTGGGAGAGGCATCATCCACAGTGAGCATGGCTCTCCATGTCAACTCCCCCTCAATGACTAGTCAAGAAAATAGTCCCACAGGTGTGCCTCCAAGCCAAGCTGATGAAGGTATTTTCAATGTTGCAGTCCCCTTTTTATAGATGACTCTACTTTGTGTCAAATTTACCAAAAACAACAAAAAAAATGTAGAACTAGAAAAAGCAGTACCTACTTCCTGTGGTTGAGAGGCCCACAGCCCAGGTTTTATATTCTCAATGTTTGCTGGTCACAGAACCATTTTGTATGGTGCTGTCCTCACGGTCTGAGTTGTGGTTTAGAGAATGGAGTGATTAGAAAGAAAATGGCCCCCAAAGGGAGTAGAACTATTAGGAGGTATGGCCTTGTTGGAGAAAGTATGTCACTGTGGAGGTCCTATCGCAGAGTATCTGGTTTCCACATAAGATGCCCAGACCTCCTCTAGACAAGAGCTGCACTTTCCAAATTATCTGCATTCCCAGTTGGCTGGAAAGTTGATTGGCTTCGCTGTATTTCCAGGAAACTTCCCACTTTCTCATCCCATGATTTCCTGCAGGGATCTCTGGGAAAACGTATATAAAGCTCCCCTGCCCTCTGGTGGTTGGGCAGGAATGCCTTCATAGGGAGTTCTACAGCCTTAAGAAAGGTAATGAAATTTCATTTTAATTCATTTTTTGCTTGGCCTCGATGAAGTAGCATTGCCTCATCTCTCAGGAATTCTCGGGGTCTTGGTCAAGCCCACTGAGGAACTTCTGATCACGCACAAGAGTCACAAGGCACATGCCACATTTTTTTCTGGCCAGTTTGACTCTGAGATTCTAGGATTCAGGAAGATATGAGTGCCTCTTTAGGAGCAAAATCAATTCTTATGCTTAAAAATGGAGCCTTTTTGGAAACTACAGCAGAAATGAACACACTTTTAAAGAAATAGCTCAGATTTCAGATTCAACATCCACCCAGTTGAATGAAAGATGCTAGAGCTGACAAAGAAGGCAATATTGATGACTTAAATGTGGTTTTTTAGTGAAAGATGTGTGTGTGTGCATGTGTGTGTACATGTGTGTATGTACACGTGCTGTTTGCATATGTGTCCATACATGTGTGCATGTATGTGTGCACGTGTGTGTTTGTGTGTGCATGTGTGTATATGTGTGTGTGTTTGTGTATGTATGTTTGTGTGTGTGTTTGTGTGTGTGTGTCTGTGTGATGGATTTACTTGTCAGTGTACCTGTATGCAAATCTGACTATTAGAACTTGCTCTGCTCATCTGTCTGTGATACTGATATAGAGGCCCAAGGTCAATGTCAGGTGTCTTTCCCTGCCGTTTTCCCCCTTGACTTCTTGAGACAGGATCTCTAACTGAAACTTAGCCCATTGGTCAAGGACTTCCAGGACCTACCCATCTCCACATATCCTGTAGAATTTAGGTGCAGGTGTGTATCGCATGACTGTCTTTTTTTATGTGGGTTCTAGGAATCCAATCTCAGCCCCATCTACTTTCATGGTGGCACCTTACGGATAGGTCGTGCCCCCAGTCCCTTCATGGTGCATTTTGAATAAATGAGATCGAGAGATTTGAAATGAGATTGGCTGATTAATTAATCTGAGGCTGTGAGCCCTGATTTAGCATCTCTCCTCATCTCCCACTTATACTACCCACAAAGATTAGCAACAGGGCTTTTGTATTTCTGGAAAACTACATGAAAAGAAAAAGCATAGCAAAGGTCTTTCGATCTACCTGCAGTCTCGCTGGAACAGTACTGCAGAGTAGTAAAAGCAAACAGTCAGAGAAAGAGTGACGGCTCAAGTCTGCATTCTCTGTGTTACTTGATAGGCATTGGGTTACCTGGACATTTGGCTTGCCAGGTTTTTTTTTTTTTTCATGTAACAGAAACTTAAAAATAAGTCCACTAACTTTAACATCGATGCACACAAACGTTGTGTGTATTGAAGAAAATGTTCTCCCCTTTCTTCCTAAGAGAATGCATGCAAACAAAAGAGATATCAACTAATAATATACAGGACAGAGTGTCATATGGGTGACAGTCAATTTCCAATGAGGCTGCTTCTGGAGAACCCCTGGGAAGTTCACAATGTATTTAATAAACTCTCCCACCAAGCTTGTAGCCTAGCAACTCAGTGTTCTTAGAGCAAAACTGTGGTCCTCTCCTCTCCTGATCCTAGGACAGACCCAAAGCCACGGCTCCCTGCAGCTATCCGCCTGCCAAGGAATAGCGTGGTACATATGGCTAGCCAGGAGAGATCAAAGTTCACCATTTGAAGTGTGATGTCGCCTAAATATGTATCCCTTTCACACCTTTAATGTCAAAAATCCCTAAGTCGAGCCATCTCAAGTTGGGGGACCATCTGCACATGTTCAGCCATCTTGAAAGGAGGATGAGAGAATAAAAGCATAAAGATTTTAAAAGCACAAGCCTAGTTCAAAGAAAAAGAAAAGATGATAGACAAATTAATAAAATTAACAAATATAACCAGAGTCTTTGCATCTAAAAGGTTCGGAAGGTTCCAATGAGAATGGTCCCCAACGTAGGTAGAATCTGTACACTCGATCCCCATTGGAGGTGCTTTGAAGGGAGGAGCAGATGGCGCAGCATTGCTTGAGAAAGTACGTCACCAGAGAGAGCTTGAAAAGGGTAAAGCCACATGCTGCTTGTAGTTCCTTTTCTCTGCCTCATGTGTACAGGTGAAGATGTACGTGCTCAGCTTCCTTCTCCTGCTACCATGCTGCCTATAAATACGCTGCCCTGCCAGGATGGACTCATCCTTCTGAAGCCATGAGCACAAAGCAGCCTTCTTCCATAAGCCAGTTTTGGTCATGAAGTTTTACCATCACAGCAACAGAAAATAATAACAGGAGCATTGGACACCACATGGCTAGTACCAGACAGACAGGGCCAAACTCAACATACTGCCTTCTCCTTAAATATTCGAGTGGATAGCCTGGACTCAAACACTGTGAATCTCTGCTCAGAATGTATTAAATTGAAGTGAAAAGTTCAGTCTTAGAGTCGAGGGAGTTATGGGTGACTTGAATATATCTTTGTTCATGTATCACATATTCAAGTTAATGTAAGCCACTGAAGCCAAAAACATAATTAAAAGTGCTTTAAATAATGTCTTAACTAAGAATGGAGGAGGAGGAGGAGGAGGAGGAGGGACAACCTTGCAGCTCTTCTCAGAATGATGGATGTCTCTGCAACCACTCTGCTGAGGTCTTCTCGGCTGACCTCACTTACACACTACAGATTGACGTATTTGAAGCCCAGTGACTGTACTTGTGTTGAGCAAGAGGTGAGCGGAGAACAACATCTTATCGCTAGCCCACTCGGGATACTGTGAACTTGCTGGGTTTTGTTGTTTGTTTTTTTTCCAGTGATGAGAACTCACTGAGGGGTTCCTAGTTGTTTGCTCATGAGTGGAAAGCAAGGTTTGTTTGTTTGTTTTGTTGTTGTTTGTTTATTTTTGTTTTCATTTTATTTTCTTTCTGATTCTAAGTGCTGTTTCTCTGGAAACCAACTTCAGAACTTTTTATATTTCATCCATCTCTCTTAGAGCAACAAACCAACTGGAAAGAGAAAATACCAACGCCTTGGATTCCGAGGTCAGGCTGGGCTTTGCTCCAGTGTAAGGAGTACAGGGAGAAAACGGAATAGAACTCCATCTTACTGAGAGTCACAGAGGTCAGGCCCATGACAACGTTCTTTCTTTCTTAAATTATGTTTAGTGATTTTATTGAGCTATACATTTTTCTCTGCTCCCCTCCCTTTATATCCTCTTCCATGGTCCTTATGCTCCCAGTTTACTCAGGAGATCTTGTCTTTTTCTACTTCCCATGTAGATTAGATTCATGTATGTCTCTCTTAGGGTCCTCATTGTTGTCTAGATTCTCTGGGATTGTGAATTGTAGGCTGGCTTTCTTTGCTTTATGTCTAAAAGTCACTTATGAATGAGAACATATGATATTTGTTTTTCTGGGTCTGGTTTACCTCATTCTAGATCTACCCATTTGCCTGCAAAATTCAAGATGTCATTATTTTTTCTGCCTTGTAGTACTCCATTGTGTAAATGTACCACATTTTCCTTATCCATTCTTCAGTTGAGGGACATTTAGGTTGTTTCTAGGTTCTGGCTATGACAAACAAAGCTGCTGTGAACATAGTTGAGCACATGTCCTTGTGGTACAATTGAGCATCCTTGGGTATATATCCAAAAGTGGTGTTGCTGGGTCTTAAAGAAGGTTGTTTCCTAATTCTCCGAGAAATCACCATACTGATTTTCAAAGCAACCGTACCAGCTTGCACTTACACCAGAAATGCAGAAGTGTTCCCTTTCCCCCACAACTTCTCCAGCACAAGTTGTCATCAGTGTTTTTGATCTTGGCCATTCTTACAGGTGTAAGATGGAATCTCAGAGTTGTTTTGATTTGCATTTCTCTAATGACTAAGGATGTTGAGCATTTTTTTAAAGCGTCTTTCAGCCATTTTAAATTTCTCTATTGAGAGTTCTCTGTTTAGGTCTGTGCCCCATATTTTTAATGCTGTTCGGTGATGTGATATTAGCCCCATCTCTGCCTCCTAGAATCTTTCAGAACAAAGTTAAAATGATAAATGCTGCACAATGTTCTTCATGGTCTCACTTTTTGTCCCCTTGATTTCTTCTCTGGGCATTTCAGTATGCAGTTTTCACAGCCATGAAGAGACACTTTCAACGTGAAAGGATTTTCTTGGGTTTCAGCTGTAGCTTCCATTCTTGGATGAACTCATTGGTGAAATGAAATTCAGTTTACTTGTGGTGGACAGTCATGGCTTAGGAGCTCTGAAGGTGGGTTGACCCTCCGCTGAGTCTGGATGGACTTGTCATCTCAGTCACACTGAGTCATAGAGGGCGAGCGGCATGTTCTTCATGGGAGATTTAAACAGTGTTAAGCTTATGTTGGAGCAAACAATGGGTTTTGTAAATGAATGATCTAAACTAATAGAATGCAGCCTATAGTAAACGAATGTAGTCTATGGAGGGGCCCTTTTCCCCTTTCCTTAAAATCTTTAAAAATGTAAATACTCAGGTCAGTGAGATGGCCCAGGGGTCCAAGGCACTTGCTAGAGGTCAGAAAAGCTGAGTTTGATCCCTTGGGGAAGGGAGAGAATTATCTTTCACAAGTTGTCCTGAACTTCACTTGTGCATGGTAGTACTCACCTTCACACACACACACACACACACACACACACACACACGAACACAAGTCAATTTCCACATTAATGAAATGCAGTATGTTTCCTACTCCCGTTACAGGTGAAAATATACACGTATGAGCATTTTTTTCTTTAAATGTAGGTCATTTAGTTTTCTATTAGCCAAGAGCTAGTAGATTAGAGGTGACAAATACATCTTGAAAAGGAAGAATCTAGGGGTTCTGGGTATCTGCCCAAGCTCTTGGCATTCACATTTTGATAAGGAGTTGTGGGTCCACTGAGGCAGTTCTGTCCAGGGCTCTGCAGCCTCTGTCTGAACCCGTACATGTGACTGGGCTGTGAACATAAGATTCAAGATCTTCCATGATTGCAGCTTGTGAGAAAAGCTGACTACTTTTGAGACAGAGAGGAGGAATTAAATAATTGTTCACAGGAGAGGCTTTGAATTTTTTGATTTTCTAAAGACCGTCCTGGAGTTGATTACGGAGAAAAGCTGGGGGTGTGTGGTACCGACATCAAGTGCATGGCGAATTACAATCCATTTTTGGTACACCGTCTGCCTAGACTGCCCTTAACAAGATCATCTTTTGTACACGAAATTTTGCACCTCATTACCCCTAATTACATCCTTTGAAAGGCAGGCTCCAAAAAAATGCAGCGGGAACAATGTGGATGGAAAATACCTCTTCTTCTTCTGTTCCTCCTAATTGCTGAATCTTATTCTTGAATATGACTTCGGCATTTATTTCTTTCTATCCCAAATACAGTGTTTTATTCGCTTCAGAGTTTTTTCTCTGAGAGACGAGGGAGAATGAGCCACTGTAGCAAACACAGGAGAGTTGCTTGTTCCCCACTGCTTCAGGCTTGCCTTTCTCTTATCTCCATCACCGAGTGGTCCATGGTACTGTGTGAGCACAGCCCCGATTTCAGCTTTACAGTTGTGAAGTTGCTAAGGACACACACAATGCCTTTCGGACATTACTTGGAGCCTAATGAGTACCTAAATTTGCCTTGTAGCTAGCGTATGTGTCTGGTAATGTTTTTGAGGGATATAGTGACAGTCACATGGTTCCTTTCTCATGTGCCATGATGCTGTCTGACAGTGACTATTTCTGGATATCAGAGATATTCTCCCTGTCAGGGTCATCTCTATTCATCTGATCGTTTTCTGCAGTGCTTGTTGCACAGAGCCCTTCAGAGCCTTGCTAACTGGTCTCCCATGTTCCGTGTTGTCTAACTAGTGTTTGAAGAAAGCTGTACTGTGTTACTGAATGTGCGTGTTTGTATGTACATGGGCTGCATGTGGACCTGTGTGTACCTGTGTATGAAGTCCAGAAGTCAACCTCTAGGGTCTTTCTGCAAGCATGATTTACCTTGGACTTGGAGACTGAACTTCCGTCTGACTTGGGGCTCACTGGCTGCCCTCGGCTGGTTGGCTGTGAGCTCCTCAAATGCACCTGGTTCTGCTTCCTCAGTGCCCAGGTTATAAATGTTTACCATTACTTCAAGCTTTTGCAGGAGGGTCCTGGATGTCAGAATTAGGTTCTTCAACTTACATAATAAACATTTTACCAATAGAACCCTGGAGCTGTTTTTCCATACCCTCCCCTACCTTCCCCGAAGATTCCTCTCTTAACTTCATATATTCTCTGATGTTATTCTCTGAGCACTGTCTTGTGGATCTGCTAAGCAGAGCTCATCACGTCGAATTCAAAATAGTACTCCTATTTAGCTGAACCAAATAGAACTATTGTTATTATCACTCTGTTCCGACTCTGCTGATGCTGACGATACTCTCTCAGCCACCTCACCACAGTCTTAAACCAAGATAGTTCATTTTCCTAAGACACCAACTCTTAGTTCTTCAGGCTGTGCTTCTTCCTTGAATGCATCTTCCATTGTGGGGGTAATTATTTATCACTAGATTCCTCCCATGATGATTATGTTGTTCCACGTTTTGTTTTTTGTTTGTTTTGTTTTGTTTTGGAGATATGGGCTTTCACTTGACAAGTGAAAGTGATCACTGGCCGGCCACTGAGGTCCAGGGATCGACCGGTCTCCACATTCTCAGCACTGGGATTTCAATCATACACCACTGCGCTCGCCCTTCTTTTCTGGGTTCTGGGTTCAAACCCATGTCTTCATGTATGCTTGGAAGCATTTTACAGACAGAACGACAGAACCGTATGTAGGTATCCACTCTGCATACCTGACTTTTAATTTAAGATGCGTGCTGGCCAGACATGGTAGTTTATTCCGTAAAATTTTTACTCTCTGTGGTGCAGGAGAACCATAACTTGAAGTGTTGGTGTGGCCCCCACACAGGACCCTATTTTCCAAACAATGGTAGTAAATATAGTTATAATAATAAGATTTGTTCTGAAAGGTCCTTTTATTTCTGGCACCAAAGTACTATTAAATACCGAAGTTTGTGTTTATATTCTAATCATGACCCAGTCTATCTTCTTTCAATCAAAACACCAGGTATGGTTTTGGGAATAACTCTACCATTAAACATAAAAACACACCTCCACCAGGCACTCTGAACACTGCTCTGTCCATTAAAATCCTATTGTATATGTACATGTGGTAGGAATGAGGGTGGAGGGGGGAGAGAGAGAAACTGAGATCCAAGCAAAGAACCAAGCTGAGTGAAGAACAAAGATCTCTGGTATGTGAGGGGTCTACGAATCCCAAGGTTCAGGCAGAAACAGCCACACAATTATCTCAGCCTGTCACTGAATTCGCCCTATAGAATTAACCAGGCTGCAGCCAGAGCTGGGTTGTGAATGATCACTAAACCACGCTTATGATCTCGCCTGACTTCTATGGAACATGTGGGGAGGATATTTGAGGCATTATCAAACACCTGGAGAGCTTCCATTCCTCGCCTCTTGCTTGTGTGATTTATCAACGGTTCTGCTAATGTAGATAGAATGCAAGCCCCAATTACAGCCACGGATGAGGCTGAGCGCCTCGCAGCCTATGCTATTCAGAGCGCAGAATATCTGCAGCCCACTTGATCATTTTTGAATCATCAGCTCCATCTTTATGTTAAATTAACAATTTAACAGCTGCTTTCATCAAAGTTCTTTTATGTCTACCAACATGATACTGTAATTTTTTTTTCTTAAATGCATTTTCCAAGATCGTTTCTGTGTCTTTTTCGTCCCAGATTACCGATTTGCATGTTTGCTCAATTTGTATACAAATGTCCCAGCATTTATATCCCATCTAGGAAGCACGAAACGGCCGCCAGAGCTCTAGAGAATAATTCGATGCATCTTGCCACTCACTCACGTCAGTTGCTTTTTCATTAAGGACAGGTGATGAGAGAGTACAGTGAAATACAACCAGGCACGAGCACACCAGCTCCTCAGTGAGAAATATGGGAAAGTCGAGGGGTAGAGGCGGGGGAGGGGGCCCATTTCCACCTCATGCCTGTGAAAGGCAAACATGGAAAATGATTTTAGACTTGACATGAAAGATGTTCCTTTTGTGTTAGTCAACTCCAGCGACCATAGCAAAATTCAGAGATGGCAAGATGCAAAGAGAAGATGTTTATCCCTCAGTATCTCAGAGACTGGGAAGAACATGGTCAAGGTACCATGGGTTCACGTCATAAAATTATCTTGTGGCTGGTAATGCTCCCATACCCAGGATGGCCTTGTCTTGTTGGGAGGCATCACCCTTGCTCTCAGATCCTCCATTTTGGAAGGCAGTGGTATCATCTGGCCAGGACACTACTCAGCAGACCTCCTCCACACCTAAGTACTCCATAGACTCCATCTGAAAACGTTACCATGCTGGAGCTTCCCTGAGTTTGGGGAAGGGTGTGACTTTGGACTGTAACATCTCTTATGCTTCAGGAAATACAAGTCAAAATAAATGCAAAGAAAACAGAAGGTGGATAGGCCTCTGTCATTTCCTACGTATCAACAAAGTTCTTCGGGTTTTTCTTCCTTTTTTTTTACTTAATGAACATTTTTTTTCATTTATTTTACATACCAACCTCAGTTTCCCCTCTCTCCTCTCCTCCCCCTCTCTCCTCCCTACTCCCATATACCACCCTCCCCAACACTCCTCCTCCCTCTCCATCTTCATTCAAGATGGGTCATGCTTCCTATGGGCTTGAACAAAGCATGGAACACCAAGTTGTGGTAGGACCAAGCTTCCCCCATCCCTGCATCAAGGTTGGGTGAGGTAATCCAACTTGGTGAGCAGGTTCCCCAAAGTCAGCTAAGTGCTAGGGCTAGGTTTTGATCTCACTGCTAGGAACCTTACAAATAGATCAAGCTATGCAACTATCACACCATGCATAGGGCCTAGGTTGGTCCCATGCAAGCTTCCTAACTGTTGGTCCAGAGTCCATGAGCTCCCAGGAGCTCAGATCAACTGTATCTGTGGGTTTCCCATCCTGACCTTGACCCCCCCTAGCTTGTACAATCCTTCCTTCCTTTCTTCAGAAGCCTCCTAGCGCTTGGCCCTGTGCTTGGCTATAGCTCTATGCTCTATCAGTTACTGGATAAAGTCTCTCTGATGACACAGTTATCAATCTGATTACAGTAAATGGTCAGTCCAGGCATCCTCTTCACTATTGCTAGGAGTCTTATCTGGGGTCAACCTTGTGGATTCCTGGGAGTTTCTCTGGCACCAGGTTTCTCATTAATCCCAAAATGTGCTCTCATCAAGATGTCTCTTTCCTTACTCTCCCCGTCTGTCCTATGCCCAGTCCACCCAATTTGCTCCTTCAAGTTTCTTTCTCTTCATTCCTGCCACCCCAAGTTTATCCTGGAGATTTATTCTATTTCTCCTTCCCAGGGACATCCTTGTATCCCTCTTTGGACCCTCTTTGTTATCCAGCCTCTCCAGAGGCCGTGATACTGAAGGTTGGTCATCCTATACTTTACTCCCTATATCTACTTATGAGTGAGTACATACCATGTTTGTCTTTCTGGATCAGCGTTACCTCACTCAGAATGTCTTTTCTCTAGTTCTATCCATTTTACTGAAAAGTTCATGAGGTCATTTTTTTTACACCTGAATAATACTTCATTGTGTAAATGTATCACATTTTATCCTTATTTGTTCTCCAGTTGAGGGGCATCCAGGTTATTTTCAGGCAGGTTCTGGCTATTATGAATAATGCTTGTATGAACATAGTTGAGCAAGTGTCCTTGTGATATGACTGAGTGTCCCTTGGGTATATGCCCAGGACTGCATAGCTGGGTCTTAAGGTAGATTGATTCCCATTTTTCTGAGAAACCTCCATATTTATTTCCAAAGTGGCTGTACAAGTTTGCACTCCCACCAGCAGTGGAAGAGTGTTCCCTATTGCACATCCTCTCCATCAGAAGTTGTCATCAGTGTTTTTGATCTTAACCATTCTGACAAGGTGTGAGGTCGTATCTCAGAGTCATTTGGATTTGCATTTCCCTGATGATTAAGGATGTTGAAAAATTCTTTAAGTGTATTTTGGCCATTTGAGATACATCTGCTGAGAATTCTCTGTTTATATCTTTTCCTTTCTCACTTATTCTTTCCTCTTCTCTCCCCTTCCCTCCCCACCCCTTCCCTCCTCTCCTCTCCTTTCCTCTGTTCTCTTCTCTTTCCATCTCCTCTTCTCTTTTCTTTGCCTTCCATTCTCCTCCCCTCTTCCCTTCCTTCCTCTCCCCTCCCCTCCATTTCCTTTTCCTTTCTGTCTCCTCTTCCCTTTCCTTCTCCTATTCTTCTCTCCTTTCTCTCTTCTCCTCCATCCTTGCTGTCTTCCCCTCTCATCTCTTCTCCTCTCTTCATTTCTAATAAATCTCAGCCCTGATTTCTGTTTTAGAAGACTTGGCATTATGAACTTTTCTGAGACGGTTTTATCAGTCTAAATTTACTAGAATTCTTGTCAAGATAACCAGAAGACTAATAAAATGACATATAAAAGAAAACCAACAAGTATTTTGGATCAAAGGCAAATGTTGAACAGAGTGGGTATTATATGGGAGAATGTCCTTTTACTGTAGCTCCCTGCATAATGGGCACTTGACTGGGCAGCTACAGACATCAGATACTTTTTTTTTCACATTCAAGCAGGCATATCACATACCAGGATCTGTCTCTAAGAGATCTGCTAAACATCAGGCTCAGAGGCTGTATCACAGGTATTAAATTTCCAAAATAAGCATCTTTGGGGGTCCTGGTACTTAAAAGATAAATCAGTCACACTCTTGAGTCCTAGAACACAGAGAAATGAAGCTAATACTTAGTTGGAAGCTCATCTCTACTGGTTAGTTTTCAAGGCAAAAGGTGTTATCTATGCTTCCTGGGGAGAAGAGCAATCATCAGTCTTAGCCTGTTGGGAAAGCTGTGAGGGAAAATAATGACATTCTAGCAAGATGTGGCCCTTTGTGCAATAGTGACATGAATGTTATTGGAGAAACCAACCACTCTCTGATAGGATGTAAAGCCTGTTCCTTAAGATAGAACTCACAGTTGGTACTGTTAACAGAGGCCAAGAATCTGAAGCTAGGTAGGTCATAAGACCCAGGGAAAAACCAGCTACTACTAATCTGCTAAGTAGACATGGAATTAAACTCACTCCTAATGACCAATGCTATAACCATAGATAAGTGCATCTCTCACCCCTCATCAGAGAAGCTTCTCTGTGCAGGGATTGTGATGAGCACAGAGAGCCACAGTTGGTCACAGTGCAGAGAATAGGAGAGTATGGAGCTCTCATCCCTGAAGGTGACTTCCAGATTACACTTCCTCCTCCTAAGGCACAGTAATCAGTGCGTGGCAGAGAGGTTGTGATTTTAAAGAGCGGAGGCAGTAAAACAGTCTTTTCTGGACATAACATGGCAGCTGCACATATGAACTTCTACTAGCAGTGACTGCATACACAGGACATGCATAAGAGCGAGCCAGCAGAAGTCCAGTTATAGAAGGAGGAGCTCTTTGCTTAGGGATAGGACTTCTTGACCATCTCCACTTTCCAGATGGTCTAACCCCCTTGAGGACCTCCAAGGCAATAAAAGACCCTATCTCCAGAGACAAGGTTGTGTTACCAGAAGAATAAAACTGAATTTTGAACTCTGGCCTCCAAACACATGTGTAATTGTTCCCAAATACCATGTTCAACATACACACACACACACACACACACACACACACACACACACACACACAGAGAGAGAGAGAGAGAG
>NW_004949108.1:521793-528580 GCF_000317375.1 Microtus ochrogaster | reverse complement strand
AGAGAGAGAGAGAGAGAGAGAGAGAGAGAGAGAGAGAGAGAGAGAGAGAGATACAAAGAGCCAGCTAGCCTGGCTCCAACCTGCAGGAGCTTCCCCAGAGATGGGTGTTCAATGGCAAAGCCCATTCACACCATCCAAATTGGCAGAAATTCACCTTGTACCAAATGGAAGTGATCAGTCTATTAAGGGATATATGACTGATTTCACGCAGAGTGGAACATCAGGAGCCAAGACAAAAATAGGGAGCACTGTACCTATTGTCTGCTGCCAGGAAAAATCTAAAGCAGGTCATTTGTCTGAAAACGAGGAGAACGCTACTGTAAGAGCCTTGATATCCATTGGCTCCTATTATTATCTCATTGTGTTTTTTATTTTATGCCTCGACCTGGCAGCTGGTGGATTCAGATGATCAGAGGGCCTTGAATCTTAGTAGGAGGGGGAGCCAGAAATTCTCTTATTTCTATCTAGAGCAGTGGTTCTCAGCGCTGCAACCCTTTAATACAGTTTTTCGAATTGTGGTGACTCCCAACGACTAAATTATGTTCATTGCTACCTCATCACTGTCATTTTGCCACTTTTGTGAACTGTAATATAAATATTTGGTATGCAAGATAACTGATATACGACCCCTGGGAAAGGGTCATTTGACTCCCAAAGGGGTTGTGACTCACAGGTTGAGAACCATTGATCTAGAGCAAAATTCACATTAATTTTCTTATTTGTTGTCCTTTATAACACAAATAGCTTTACTTATTATTCTTCTGCTGTCTTAGAATATTATATGTCACACTTTTACAGTGTTGCTCTGTGGTTTGTGCATTGTTGCTGTGCGCAGGGAAGATCCACGCAATGTCTGTGTTGCTCAAGTATGTGACCGAGTCCAGATCCATCTGGAAACCATGTAGATTTCATGGGCAAATAATATGAAATAGGCCAAAACCTGCTAAGAAATATGAGCAGAAAAAAATAAACCCCAGAGTTTGAATAAGAATCTGATCATTTTAACTCTTATCTTTCTTAATGGTGTCACCTCTGCTTGTTGAGGTAATCACATGTGATTTGAGTTGTCATGGAAAAGAAGACTAGCCAACAGCAGTGAGACTAGTGGGGGTAGTGTGGTCCAAGGATATCCCCTTGGTCCCAGCCTCACGTGAGTTATTGGCATCATGATTGCCTGTTATCACATGAGACATGTCAATTTCTGATGTGGAACGGAGGAGAAGAGTGGTTCTCAACCTACGACACTTTAACGCAGTTCTTCATGTGTTATTCTCATTGGTACTTCAAACTATAATTCTACTAATGTAATGAATCTTAATGTAAATATCCAATATACAAGGTAACTGATATGTGACCCCCCCAAAGGGATTTTGACCCACGGGTTGAGAAGCACTGGATTAGATGATTTTGTCCATGAGGGCCAAATCTTAGATTCTTATTCATCTGAATTCCCATCCATGTCTGGATTTTAGTGAACATCCCCACTGCTGGGAAGATGTGCTGCCCATCTCTGAATTCTAACCGTCTCTATCTCCATCTCTGGTTGGGAGAGACCAGTAAGACATGAGAGCTACCATGGCAACCCTTACCACCAGGAAGGACAGTCTCCAAACATACAATGAGTGTGTCTACAGATGGCATCGAGTCCTCTGCTTGTGGGGCTCCACTGTGCCAGGTCACCTCGTCTGAGTTGATGCTCTTTTTCTCGAGGTCTCCATTTGGGCGTTATGATCTTTTCATTGCCATGGAGAGCTTGGTTCTTGTAGGTCAGCATGCCCTACAAGAAAACGCACACTCTGCATTTTCTTGTAGGGCATGCTGACCTACACAGTGAGTTCTTCCTCATTGCTCAATCCTCCTACCAAGGCCCCACATCCTCCACTCTCTAATAAAGTATGGAGAGAGAGAGAGAGAGAGAGAGAGAGAGAGAGAGAGAGAGAGAGAGAGAGAGAGAGAAGGATGGAGGGAGAGAGTCTTTGCTCCAGGCTTTACTTTAATCTGCTTCCAGAGAACTATTACAACACACTCTATTATCATCAGTTCTCCGTCCAAGCCAAGTTTGTGTACTCCTGTCTGACATTAGAATTCAGGTCTTGTCACCTGCCCACAGGCATCCTCCCTCCTGAGTACTGTGGCTCACCTGTGATGTTGGACAAAGCAGTGGCAGCCCACACTGGTCATACTGTAATGTAACAGCTGGCTTCCCTTCCTCCTCCCCACAGTTCCAACTTCCCTGTCAATACCCGCCTCTAACAATTTCTCTGGTGTCAGTAGGACATTTTCCCAAATAGTTTTACCTTAATTTCTGTGAGAACTAAAAATGCAAAAGATCCACAGGTGCAAAAACCTCATCATCCTTGCATGAAGATCTTATCACTGTTCCCTTGGCTGGCCATCAGCATCAGACTGACTGGGCTCCTCCATATGACACTTAGCATTTGGGGAACGCTGCTTTTGTATCCATTGTCCTATGGCTAAAACTGACAGCGCTTCAGTCACCTCTCTCAAGCCCTGTTGTGGTAGACATGTTTTGAAAGCGAGTGAACATGCACCCATATCTTTTCTGAGTGGGAGCATCTCATAGCGGCAAGGAGTGTGCCTGTATGTGATGACTTTACAGCTCTTTGGTAGACGGCTGGGAACCATGAAATTATCCAGAATTCTGTTGGTGCTGTGTGCGGCCCTTGTCTGACATTTACAGGATGGCGGTGACAGGGTGCAGCTTTCTTCTGGGAACAAGGCTCTGTTCCAGTTTGGGTTTAAGTGGTTCATACAGTGATTAACCTCTGACCTAGGACTCATTAACTTCATCTTCTGTGAGTGGGGGAAATTACTCCAAGGAGCCCTTTGTGAACATAATTTTCTCTGTATTACTTGGAATTGTGCTGGTCACCAGTGGCTCCGATGTATGCATTGGGTATGAGGGCTCTGATGTTTATATTCGTTGCTTTTCCAGGGGTACAGAAAAAAAAGTTTCAAGTGATAGCGTGAAAGAGGGATGTGCAAAGAATTATAACTCTTGACTTACAAAAGGTGATAAAGATAAAGAGCTATGATGCCTCCAAATTCTGTAAGAAGCAAGTGAAATTATTTCACACCGACTGCCATAACAAAATGGGAGGACTGTTCCCTCTTCAGGATCTGGGGAAGCTCTTACTATCAGTAATAAAGTTGGGCTTCATGTAGAAGAAATTCGCACCATTCTTTTCGTTCAGTGATACAATTCTAATTCCGAGTGTGCTGAGCTAGGAAGCTGTGTAAATAAGGGGACGGCAGAGTGAGTGTAGGCTTGTTGTTGTTGCTGCTGCTGTTGTTGCCTTCATGAAATCAAGAATCTCCTTCACAAAGGTATGGGTTCTCCCTGGGTCTTACAGTGAGGCAGCAATCTAAACTACAAACATGACATCATCCATACACTGGCCCCAAAGGGCATCTGGTACCACTTTCCAGGAGGACAGGGGCACAGCAGGAAGAAACCCGATCTCCACACACATCTGGGTCTGCATGCCCCGGCACTATTTTACAATAATGACCAAGGCTTAGAAAGACCAGGTGGAGAGGCCAGGAAACAGACCCTTCCACCGGTTTGCCCGAAGAGCTCTTTTGTTCTTGGGGGGAGATTTCTGAGCACAGACAGCCTCCGAAGAAGATGCTTGTTCTTCCGATCTTCTCCATTCCTATTGCATCCTTGGCACCTGGAACCATCAGATGGATTGGAGTAGGCCCATTTGGAAAAGAGACCATGGCCACAGCCGTGCTTAGAGTTAGTGCTTCTTTGGTGAGGCATCAAACGTTGTTTGTTCTACATGCTTATTTCAATTCAAGCTGGTCAGATGTTTTTGTAAAATAGAGACAACGTAAAATAATGTGGATTGAAATAAAAAAAAAAAGCAGCACAGGAGACAAGCCTCTGTTCCATCTGAAAGCCCTGAGGGATATCTCCACCGATTTGCTATTCAGTCCACCAAGACAGAGCCGTGTCCATCACACAGTGGACTCTAGTCCTCCAGGCAGGGCTAGCAGGATTTAGGATGCATGGCACCTTCGGGTAACATTGGCCTCATCCCTCTGGTAGGCTTCTATGTGTAAACAACTTGGTACATGATGGAAGAGATAAGGAAATATTAAATGGTAAGAAGTGCAAAGGGCACGCAGAATCTGAGGATCATCTATGAAATTAATGAGAAGAGCATGCATGACACAGAGGAGTGATCTCAGAATTATGTGGAAGAGGCAGAGACACCATGCCGCAAAAGCTCCAAATATCAGGTGGTGTGGTCCTTTCTGTGGTTTCAGAAGTACCACTGAGGATGATAAACCTTGCCTTTCTGACTGTTAATTTATCATGCAGCATTATAAGCAATATAGAAAACCATAGCAAATATAGATTCAAAACTTCCAGAATAACGTTTTTAAAAACTGGAGCCTCCGGTTGGCTCTAAGGTAGCAATCCTCTGACATAATATTTGGAAACTTTTCATTTATGTCAATTTTTTTCCTTCATGATGTTTGAGAACACTTGATATCAAACCGAATGCGTATGGTAACCCAGATCTTCATTTTAGTAATCAACTGAAATAAGTGAAGCTCTATGTTTGCAGCTTGTCATTGCAACCTCAGCTATGAGTCACACATTCCTTCACCATAGTTGTTGTGACGGTTGGGAGAAGACCTGAGTAAAATCTGTCCCCTCCTTCTAAAGTCCCACGAACAAGCCAACGTTGGATTCCACTGAAGTTCTCCCTGGGGAACTAGTGAGTGTATTTGAATGACTTACAGAGCAAGAGTGAAGAGTTACTGATAGGAGCATGAGGCAGCACATGTCAACTTCACAGAAAAAATCTTCCCTTGGCATGTATGATGGCTTCCTCACAGCCTCGTGGGTGGAGCCCCTTCCTCTGGTGTTCTCCAGCCTGGATAAGCTAGCCCCTTCTTGAGACCCTGAGACCATGTGCAGTTAGAGCAGAACTGTATGGGCAGGGTACCTGGAGACTCGGGGGGGGGGAGAATCCCATGATGCTCTCCCCGCCGCCTGCTATGCCAGCAGTCCACATGGACAGTTGTGATGATCTTCTACAAGCAGGAACAACAGAACTTGTGAAGATGATGGAAGCTTGACTTGGAATATAGTTCTGTACAGTGTTAAATTTCTGTGAAATCGGATTTATTTGACAATATAGAATAGCAGATAGATTGGTCCTATGCATTTATAAATTGCCATAGATTTGTTGGGTATTTATATATTTCTTTGTTAAATACTCAACCAAGCATTTTTATTTTCATTTGACTTCTTAAAAAGTAACTGATTTTCCTCCATGCGCATTAAAAATAAAGCACCATCGATCAGCCAAATGACTACTTTTTTATTGTAAAGTCTCTTGTTCTTAAGTGTCAGCGCACATCTACATTGTGAGCGCGTAGGTTTGTAGGCACATGTTATGTGTTTTTGTTACAGAGGCCCCTTAATGTACCCAACAGATGACTTTGCTAGCTGTTCTTGGGCAACAGCCTGACCTCTATGACATGCTTGGCCTTTCCTTTTTCATCTGGAGTAATAGCATTAACCATCTATAGAAGGTTTGTACTGGAGGAGTCAGAGAACGCTGCAAGCAGAGAATAATGGGAATTAGGAAGCCCAGAACGCTGAGAGAAATGCTGGTGGTGGGAGCCCAGATCTTGAGGTTTGGGGAAAACTAGGACTTCACTTGGAATCTGGATACAGAAGATATTAGTGATAAATTCTGGCAAAGGTTACCCTGGGAAGTTAAGTGAGACTGAATTTAAAACTTATGGACGAATGTGCTTTGGAAGATGACGTTTTGGTTCTTGATAGAATCCTGGCCACAGAATGGTTACTGCTCACGCCTCTCACCGTGGTGTGGAAGTGAGAAACAGTAGAAAGTGAAGCAGAAAGATAGGAAAAGAACATACAGTTTGGTGAGGAAAGAAGGTCTTTCCAAGTTGCTGCAGGACAGATGAGAAAGCAACAGAAATGTTTGAGAAGATTTGCTCCATTAAAGCTTTCGACCTCATGCTAGGCCCTGGGCCAATGGGAAGAGTCCCATGAGGGCAGGACCCTGTCTACTGAATGCTGCAACTTGGGAAAATGCAAATTAATTTAAAAGGAGAGAATTTGAATTGAAAACAGAATGGCTCCTTGCTGGGAAGTCCCTATCGCTTTGTCTCCAAGGGTCCTTGGTATACATGGAGCCAGCAGCAGCCTAGATGGCATCGTGATGCATGAGAGATGCCATAAGGGAATCATGGAGGCTAGAAGATGAAGGTAGGGTTAGAGTCCTTGCAAAGATGCCCTGAGAAGTTATTATGCTCAGCTAAGAAGAAGAAGCCTAGGTTTTAATGGAGACCCCATGACACTGGGGGTGCTAAACATTAGCTAGAGGAAGCTGAGGCGAGGAGAGGAACCAGTCCCATTCCCTTTGCTCTTTGCTTCCTGTCTATGGCTGCCACGTGACTAGGCCCCTCATGATACCGTCACCCTGCCTTCCCTACCATGTCGGGCTGTTTTCATAAGAGGGCAAGGCTTAACCAAGACTATATCCCGTCTAATCTGAGCTCCCCTTTGTACATCGTTCACGCTTGCTTTCTATTTCATGACCCAAGAGGGCTGCTTGAGCATTTTCCTGCATATCCATGTGGACGCATGCCTTTCCCAGTACTCGGGAGGCAGAGGCAGGCAGGTGGATCTCTGTGAGTTCGAGGCCAGCCTGGTCTACAAGAGCTAGTTCCAGGACAGGCTCCAAAGCTACAGAGAAACCCTGTCTCAAAA
>NW_004949108.1:517932-521693 GCF_000317375.1 Microtus ochrogaster | reverse complement strand
GTGAGTTCGAGGCCAGCCTGGTCTACAAGAGCTAGTTCCAGGACAGGCTCCAAAGCTACAGAGAAACCCTGTCTCAAAAAAAAAAAAAAAAAAAGAATAAATGAATGGATTCACATTGTACCTGTATTTTTGAGATCTACAAAAATCATAACAAAAAGTCAGCAATCCTCTCACAAATAACTCCTGATCCATATCGTATTATTCTATCATCTTTTAGTGTGTTAGTGCATGGAACCATCAGTGTGTGAAGCAAGCTAAATGGCCTAAGAACTTCCTGCTCCAAGGCTCTGTGACTCTGAGGTTTATCATGCAGCTCTTCCGCATCTTCTTAATTATTTACTAAATCTGTTTGTAGCATCCTGTTCTTAGACCTGGGTAAAGGAATCGTAACAAAAACTCTTTAGGCGAGGCTTGCTACCAACAGAGATACTGCAACAGAAAAGCAAGACCCACGTGTGCCTTCAAGAATCAGTCTGTAAGATCTTCTGGCCAGTGAACTGCTCATGCTCTGGGAGTCAGGTAAGTTGGCGGTGGGGAGAGGCCTGAGTCACAGCGGAAGAGGCTGTGTAGGAACTGTTTTGGGGGTGGTGATACATAGATTCTCCATCAGGCAGAGAGCAGGGGGCCCTGCAGGGCACCCTGAGAGAAAGTGGGGTGGTGCCAGACAGAGGGGGAGCTGACTTCCAGCCTCCTCAGTCATTTTGCTTAGGGCTGGCTTTGTGTGTGTGTAACTCATTCAGATAATTGCTGTAATTCTGTGCTTAGCTTGGCTGCTTAGACCCTTGGCTCATGAATATTCATGAGCTCTATCCACACCACACTATTACTTAAAATTTTCTAGACAGCTTTCATGCTGAGAGTGCCAGCTTATTTGTGCTGAGAAGGAGATGGCCACGATTTCTTGTCTGAGTGGGAGTGGGCAAAGCGCAGCCTGCTGCTTCCCGACTGTCCACCCAGGTAATGGAAAGAAACGGCTTTGTTGCATCCGCGGCTGCTTCTCAGTGGCCTTTGTCTGGATTCTTCCTCCTGTATTTGACAGGGCAGTGCTACATACTGCGCCAAGTACAGAGTCTCTCTAGCACACAAGGTGAGGGGAATGCCAACCTACACAGCATTCTGTGGTCCCCTCAGCAAAGGATGAGAGGGCCTATTAGGACACCGAGGATTGCAAAGACAGTGAGTTCAGGGTGCTTTGGAGCTTGGGATACGGTCCAGCAAGCAAAAAATTAAAAACAGGATCAGTAAAACTAAGAAGGGTTGGTTTTTCAAATGGAGACCATCGAAGGAAGGTGTTTGTAAAGGAAAATGTACATCCGCAGTGGAGAGGAGAACACTCAGAATGTCACTGTGTATGTTTGCACAGATTGCCCTATAGCGACACAATTCTGCAGATTTATAGTGAGTGGACCTGAAAAATGTGTGGTTCTGTCTGGGTAAAGGAACTTCAGGAAGATGGTTTTTTGTCAAGATGGCAGCAGGGTGGCTCAGAGCTATGATTGCCTCCCAGCCATGGGTCTGGAGGAAACCTAGGCCTCCAGATGAAGATGATAGCCCTGGGCATTGCTTTCTGAAGGTGTGAAGAGTGCAGACAGCCTCCGCAGGAGGAATGGGATAAACGGAGGGGGGGGGGGAGGGACAGCAGAGACCTACACCCGGAATGTCACATTATGGGTGAATGGAGTAGAAGACCCTTAACCAAAACTTCTTTGGACATCCTGAGTGAAGACTGGCTAAATCTCAGCTTATTGTGCAGAGGTACAGAACTCTCAAGACACGGCATCTAAGAAGCCTTCTTTTCTATATTTCCACATCTCACAGTTGAACTTGGAGAGTCTGTCAGACATGAGGCTCCCACACACTGGGGTGAAAACACAAACTGCTTATCTGTCCAAGATTATCCTAAATAAACACCCTCCATCAGAGGAGTTCGCCTCTTCTGAGGCCATTGCAGCTGTGTCTTCTAGGACATATATGTCTGGATTAAGATGACAGTAAAACAATCTAGTCATCCGTGTAGCTATGGCCTAAGTGTTTCCTAGAGTCCATATGTTTCACATTTACACTTAGTGGTTTAAGTCTGGGTGACTGAGGGGAAAGCTGGACCATTTGTATTTATCTCATCTGTACTGGACTATTAGAAAATGTCCGGTATAATTTAGAATAAAAGAACAATGTATTGAGTGTTCTTTTCTCCCTTATCACACTATCAGTAGCTTCCCAATGGTGGATCTAAAGAAAGCCCAGGACTCTGAATCAACATAAACCTAACCAAGAGGCCGAGAAGACTGTGGTGTAAAAGATAATTTGAAGGGAAGACAATGGAACATTGGGCTAATGTTAGGCATTCTCAAGTAAACAGATGGAGTAAGGGGCTTGCACACAGGAGATGATTCTCGCACTCGGTGGAGCTCAGTGTCTGCCTTACAGAAAAGACAGAAGACAAGCGAAACCATGAGTTCGCATTTTCTTCAGTTGCAGTTGCTGAGCCATTTGTGGGCTTCTTCATTTGAATTTCAAAGTAAAGACCATGTTGGAAATTTTAATTTAGGTACCAAGAGACAATACATTGTCATCAAAGTCTGGAGGGGGAAAGAAACGAGCATGAAAGACTAAAGAAGGGGAAGTGCAGAGGCCTTGAGTTGAGGCTTGGTAGCACCAGTATGCAAAGGGAAAATGGAAAGGGGGGAGCTGAAGAGATGGTGCCGCGGGTCAAGTGATTGCCTTGCAAGCAAGAGAATCTGATTTCCGTTGGTAGAACCCATGTGGCATGGCATGCATCTGTAACCCCAGCTCTGGAGAGGCAGGTGCAGGATGATATACCGGCGCTCCTGGGACATCTAGCCTAGTCTTGCCTACTTGGGAGGCTCCACTCCAGTAAAAGACTCTTTCTCAGAAGACAAGATGAAAGACATCTGAAGACCTTTAACTTTCACATACGTACACATACTTGTGAACACACACACACACACACACACACACACACACACACCAATAGAAAAGGAAAATGAGAAATTAGTTGTATATGTGCAGGTGAAAGGCTGAGATGGAAAAATAAAACGAACCAAAAGCCACATCTTCGGCCAGGAGCGAGTGTGCTGCCGAGAGAGGGAATGAATGGCTGAGTGAGTTGACTCTTGGGATTTTGTTTTCTTCACTGTTAGACATGTGTGGAGATGTGTAGGTGAGCATCTTTCTCAGAGAAATGAGGGTAGTGCGCACAACCTGACCCCAGGATGGACCGACTCAGTGAAGGTACCAGGAAATCTGTAAGTAGTCTGCTCTTGGTCTCTTGGTTTTGACAGGCTTGTTTAGGTGTGGTGGTGGTGGTGGTGGTGGTGGTGTGTGTGTGTGTGTGTGTGTGTGTGTGTGTGTGTGTATGTGTGTGTATGAAGATCAAAAAGGACACATGGATGTCAGTGTTTTCCTGCTTTGTTCTCCATCTTATCCCTGTGAGGCGGTGCCTCTCATTGATTCTGAACTTCACTGGTTTCTTCTCAGGCCCTGGTCTTTGCTATCGGAGCTCTTACCCACCGAGACAATGCCCCAGTCTCTATACTGCTTTTAGTTATAGCTTTATACTAGAGGAGGAAAAACTATATGAACCACAAATCCCCAAAGATTTCCTGATGGGCTCTTTGTTATCTTTGTTTTAAAGATTAAAAAAAAAGGATTTTGATGGAGATTGCATCGAATCTATAGATTGCTTTTGGTAGAATTGCCCTTTTTACTATGTTGATCCTCCCAATCCAAGAGCAAGGGAG
>NW_004949108.1:480710-516900 GCF_000317375.1 Microtus ochrogaster | reverse complement strand
GAGAGAGAGAGAGAGAGAGAGAGAGAGAGAGAGAGCGTCCTGTTTACCTATCAGCAACTCCACCTTGATTGAAAGACTAGAGTAAACTATAGAGCAGCAGCCTTGGGTACACACGGCCTTAGGTGTGGTGTGCCGAACTCCCCTTTACATCCTTCCTGTGGCACAGCTTTGGCCTGGGATGAGAAGGGCATTCAAATCCACAGCCCCGCTTGGCATATCCCATGCTGCATGCTGACATAGCATGGCAATCGAATGAATCCTCCTGCTCAGAGCCACTGGGATCCAGGTTGAATAGCAGTAACTCTTGGGAAATCTGAATCCAGTGCCACTGCCCTTACTCATGACCAAAGTCACTCGATGAACTCTTCCAAAGACAGTTTTTCTCACTGAGACTGGATCTCCTACCTGAGCATGGGGTTTCAAAAAATCCTACCAAGGGAGGGAGGCAGATGAGTGAAAATAGCCTGGACTTGTTCATGAGGCAGACTTCTGAGACCAGCCCCAGGTCTGTTGACTCTATATAGATCCAGGAGAGCTTGGGGGAGGGGTACCCAAGACTTGACTGTTCCCGAGATGGTCTTTGAAACTTGCTGGTGTGCAGACTCCCTTCCAGCCCGGAGCTTCACAGTTCTGTGAACATTTGGCTTGCTTTGCTTCATTTCTCAGATCGTGCGCTCTTCTCCTCTTTCTCGTCTTTCAGCACTGGAGCACATTCAGACTGTGAGGTTTAGTGTTGAAAAGGGTTGATACCAATTGAAATTCGTGTTATTATATCGTTTCATGCACTTAATTCCTGTTGAGACTTTAAGTGCGGGCAGCTGGATTCCTTATCCCAGGTGCAATGTCTCAAGAAATGTTGACATATTTCCTGTCCACGGGACAGCAAAGCCCAGCTGCAGCAGAGCAAACAAATCCCCAGCTACGTTTAGCCATCCCTTGAGTGGGGACCATCTCAGAAGATGTGGAGACCCCAAAGCTGGCAGACTGGCTACGATCAAAGGTTCTCAGATATACTCTTTACACTGGAGGAAGGAATGGTTTCTTCTAGATTAGTCATATTCAGATTCCAAGTATCATATCTGAGAAGAGAGAGAGAGAGAGACAGAGACAGAGAGAGACAGAGAGAGGCAGAGAGACAGAGAGAGACAGAGAGAGCTGTGGAGGATTACAGAAGGGTGGAAAATCCACTTGTACACATCTCTTGTTGAGCTCTCCCCAACGTCCAAAGCTAAGGCTATTGGTGCCCAGGTTTTCTCTTTTACTGGATAACATTCAATCTCATTACTCTGGTATTAGAAATGATAAATTGGCTTTTTCTCTTTGACTTTGAAAGAGAAGTTTTTTAATATTTATAGTTGGGGGAGAGAGAGAGAGTCATGTCGTCTGAGTGAGGCAGGCATGGAGGACAGTCACATGGCTGACAAACAGCTCTATGGCTGTAGGTGGGGTGGAGGGCTTCATGAAAGAATAAATCCTAAGTGTCAAAAAAGACAGAAAATATATGCTTATTCTTGCCAGGACCCAAAAGAAAGAGAGAGAAGTGGGGGTGGCAGGAAAATTTATACGAGGACTCAGAAAGGTGAGTGAACCCAACAGCTCTTCACGGCAGCTGTATTCGTAACCTGTCACTGTGATAATACACCAAGACCAAGGCAACTTATATAGCAAAGGGTTTATTTGGGTTTACCTTTCCAGAGGGTTAGAGTCCATGACAGAACGGAGGCGTGGCAACTGGAAGCAGGCAGGGTGGGTGGGAAGCTGAGGGATCCCATCTTGAACCACAAGCCAAAAGGAGAGAAAGAGAGAGAGAGAGAGAGAGAGAGAGAGAGAGAGAGAGAGAGAGAGAGGGCGTAGCACACTCCCTCTAGAAAGGCCACACCTCCTGAACCTCCCAGGCAACTGACATGATGGGCCTCTCAGGGACAGGTAGTGCTGTTTCAAAGCAGTGTGGACTGCGCTGAAGGTAGAGAATTCTGGCAAGAAAAGATGCATTATCTCATCGATCTCTGTAGCTTGAGCTAATCTAGTTGGACAATTCAATTGCTAAGCTAAGGGACCACCCCTGATGATGGCTGGACCACACTTGGGAAGGAGGTAGATCCACTACAAAGTGGCTTTTAATGTGTGGGAATTTGAGCCTGCAGACAGGGGCTCCATAAGCTAAGTCATGTCACTGCTTCATAAGAGCTGAGTTGCTGCACAGTCCGGAGAGCATAGAGCCTATTACATTGCCCAGGGTGGCAGGGATGTGCATCTTGGTGTTCTCACTTGGTTAGAGATTGAAGGGAAGAGAATCCAGGATCTACTGCTTCTGTTGCGGCTTCTGTTGCTGCTTTTTCCAGTCTGTCCAACCTTCTCCTTTGAGATTGGATCATGGCCACAGATGTTTGGGTTGTCTGCTCAGAAAATTCCTGTCCATGATTCTGGGTGTCACAAGTGTGCTTTGCCACCTCAGAACTTAGATACAACTGCTTGGAGAAATGCAAGGTGGCCTTAGTTAGCTCTTAGCAGCAATGAATGTTTCATGACCACACTAGACCACCGGCCCCATGACATCACAGAGTCCCGGGAAGCTTTCTCAAAAAGAATGTCTTCTTCTCTTCCCCTTCTGCTGTAGATATGCTTGTACATGTGTGTGCCGCTTCATGTCTATTTGCAAGGGCATGTGCACTTGTGTGCATGAACATAGAGGTCAGAGGTCAAACTCGGGGATTGTTTCCCAGGCACCACCCACCTTGTTTTCTGAGGCAGGGTCTCTCATGGCCCTGGAACTCACCAAGTAGGCTAGGCTGGCTAGTCTGTGGGCCCCAGGCAGTTATCTGTCTTTCCAGGACTAGGCTCACAAACATTCACCACACCGTACCTGGCTTTTGCTTTATGTGGAGCTGGGGATCTGAACTCCTGTCCTCCCTTTTTCCTCTACTTCTGCACCCTCTCCCCTTCCATCTCTCTTCAAAACCCGTTTCTTCTGTAAGTGATTTTTCCATTCCATACCCAGGGAATGGTCAGGAAACCCAACAAACCAATGACAGGGACATTTAGAGAGATGCATGATCTTCTCATATAATCCGTGAGTTTTGTTTAGGGGATCCTCAGAGGCAAAAGGCCTTATCAAACAGTGAACATGAAATGAGACATTTTTACATCATGCGTTAGTTTATCTTGGCTTCGACAACGAATATCAATTCAAAAGCAGGAAAGACTTTTCCAGGAGCTTCGGTGCAAAGTGGGCTAGCTCCACTGTTTGCATATGTGTGCACATGAACATGGATGGGCATACGTGTGCATGTGAGGCCAAAGGCACCACCTCCTGTGTTGTAGGATAACAATTGTGCACCGCTCTCCTGGTTGTGTACGTGGGTTCTAGGGGTGGGAATTCAGGTCCCTGTGCTTGCGTAATAACCATTTTTCTGATATAGATTTGATCCAAGGGTAGCTGGTCCCATGGCTGTAAAGTGGAAGTGAGGTAGAAATTCATGGTGACAGAAGTTTGGAGAGATGGAGACCACTTGTTTCCTGGCAACCAGAAAGTCCATAGTGACCAAAGAGGACCAGGAACACAGTATGTATTTCACACCAGTGATCTAATTTCTCCAAGTAAGCATCACACCCCAATAATGCCCTCATCTCATGACCCCATCAAGGGATTAATCCATTAATGAGATCTGAGCTCATGGCACACAGTCACTTTCAAAAGTACCATTAGCTGGCCTGGGTGAGAAGGTATTTCGAGTGGAGGGGATACCAAGTTCTGCAAGTAGGGTTCCCAGCTATCAAGTGGGGGCTTTTATCTATTAGATTCATCCCCTTAAAAACAACTTCGTCCCTCCCCACCTCATTTTCTCCCCTGGAAAGTGAAGCAATATTATGTTAAAATATGAATATATTACACATGGTGGCTGCCTTGGACGCCATGCCAGGCAAATGTATGAAAGTCCCACGGATAATGGCTGCAGTTATTATCTTTGGTGTGCGTAATAGCTGCTCATAGCTGCTAGACCCAGGAGACGTTTTATCCCTTACCCTCTCAGAGCAGGGCAGAGCTCCTAGAAGGCACTCTGGCTTTCATCCTCCCACATCCTTTCAGGGGCAGTGGCCGCCAGTGAAAATCAATCTCATCCTGCGTATGGAGAAACCAGAGCTTGGTGTGTTTCCACTCTCTATGCTGACTCGTCAGCCTTGGCTCTGGGCCTCCTGCTTTAAATCACAGCGGGGATGCATGAAAGCCTCCCCAAAGACCCTGCCATCTTTTATTATTCTATTTATTTATTTATTTATTTATTTATTTATTTATTTATTTATTTATTTTACAGCCATCATGGAATCTGTATGTTGATGGAAATCCTCAGGCAGGATATTTAATTCAAATCAAAACTGGTATTTGTGGGCATGATACTCCCGTCAAGGCACGGCATTCTCGCTAATAAGAATCCAGTATACGAGGGTATCTAGTAGACTAGAAAGTCTAGATGCCAGCAATTATATGTTCTCCTTTAAATGGCAATGCTGCTGGATCTGAGAGGAAGGGAGTGGGTTTGTTTTGTTCGACAGCAAATTCGCTTTTGCCTACATGCAAGTGCAAAGCAAAGGCTGAGTTTGTGCAACTGTATTAATGTCCATTTTTTTAAAAAAAAATGAAATTGCTGCTGTTCTTGCCTATTCTCAGGTCCCAGGGCAGTCGCTTCCATTCTCACCAAGGGCATCGTTATGGGGAAGAACCATTACACTCATGGGATAAGGGAGGCAGAGGGGAGGTCCCAGCCTTATTCTAAAGCAGTGGTTCACAACCTTCCTAACACTGTGACCCTTTAATACAGTTCCTCATATTGTGATGACCCCCCAACCATAAAATTGTTTTCATTGATATTTTGTAGCTGTATCTTTGCTACTGTTATGAATCGTAATATAAATATCTGATATGCGATTCCTGTGAAAAACTCATTTGAGCCCCCAAAGGGGACATGACCCTCAGGTTGAGAAAACTGTTCTAAAGTTCTCGGCTCCATGAGTTATTTCCACAGCTGTTGCTCTGAGCTCCCACCTCCGGATGCTTTTGGTTACCCATGGTCTTGATGAATATTCCCAGGTGAAGACCCCAGCCAGGCTCACGAGGCTGATAAAACAGCTTCTTTTATCTTTGGAGGAGGTACTCTCTGGTAGAAGGCACTGTGAGCCGTGGCACCTCTGTGGCCATGTCTGGGACCCTCTGCTCTTAAGAGTTCCATAGAAAACCATGAAGAGGGAAGAGATCTCTCTATTCTCCAGGCTGTGTTTGCAGGCTTTAGTTTACCAGTTGTAGATGAGGCGGAGGGCACTGGATGGTCTCTGATGGATTCTTTCGGCATCATAATTCCTCAGTCCATACCTCATCAGACCCAGAAAGGAATGCCCCTGGGAGGCATTCAGGGCTGAATAAACCCAAGCTCATTAGCCCAGGTGGTCTCCCCACATTAGAAGTGAGGTCGCTGTTCTGCCTGTGAGAAGTCTGCTGGTGTCAGGCCATTTCATGGAACAGCTGGTCTCAAATAAACCTGTGTTTTAATCTCAGAGATTCCCTGCCCCCCCTTTCTGCCCAGCTGGGAATGTGTCTCAAAAAAAAAAAATACAGAACTGAACACTCTTTGGATTCTGCAAATGTTATTTCTACTAGATACATATTGTATATCCGATCTTCATTTTTATTTATGTCCTTATTTCCAAGGAATAATGAGTTTGAGACTCATCCACACAATAAAACCCAGAGAGACAGCCAGAGGCAGATTCAGTTCCAGGAGTGGGGGTGGAAGTATAGAGCAAACCCGTCATCATGAAGCCCCTCAGTTTGTATTTATTTCTTCTTGTAAGGCATACCACCAGGAAACCAAAGCAATCCCTGGAAAGTAGCTCCTCATACAGAATGACAAGGCTCTATGCCCTCAGGGGTCTTAGATCAGAGATTTTCCATCATTCCTCTGAAATGGTCCCTCTCCCGTTCTGTGCTTGGTGTTCACACTTCCAAAGAAAGGAGACAGGCCTCTCATAGAGGACGCCCAAACTCTCTGCTCAGCAGAGACCCATCATGGTTTTCCTGGTTTCTCTGAACAAGAGGCTTGCCCTTTCCTCCTCTCCGCCTCTCCAGGCTGCAAGCCAGGCTGAAGGGAAACCTGCCAGGGTGCACAGGGAAGCTCCTGCTGTGGGCTGCTCCCTCCCAGGGACTGTTGTCCTGTGCATGGGTGTGTGCGTGCGGGACCGTGTGCGTGTGCCTTGCCTTCTCCAGCCTGCTCTTAATCATCTTGGTATAAAAATGGATTCTGAGGAGTGTTCCCAAAGGGAGTGTGCTGTGCTCGCTGTTCCTAGATTTTGAAGAGAGCCCGGCATCCTTGTATCCAGTCTCCCCAAACAGCCTAGCCAACAGAAGGGGGGGGGGGATGGCTGTAGTTCTAGACTCGGGCAGACTACCAACAGCTGCACAGTTAATTATGGCACTCTCCAGCTCTTAAAAAAAAAATCTCAGCTTTAGAAATGAAAGATAAGAAATTCTTTGGAGTAATTAGAGACTGCTGAACGCTCGTGGTAATAATGAGGGACTACGTTCAGACTGATTCACAGCAGGAAGAGGCAGGGAGAGTCGGCGATGCAGGTTAAAAAAAAATAATTAAAATCAGCTTTGCTACTATCTCGGCGGAGCTGTCAGTCAGCCTCCGAGAGAAAAGAATTGCTAATGAAATATTAATATGCCACGTTAGATTTCCCATCTCCGCCTTTGTTCCCAGGTACTGTTCCCATTTGTAAGGCAAAGGGGTCAGGTGTGAAAGGGCACCGGAGCCAGTGTGGTCAAGGAGGAAATGAGAACTCTCGGGCCTAGGAAACACTTGGCCTCAGTAGCGAGGCACTGAAGCCTAACACAGTCTTGGAGCCTGATTCTCCATCCAGAGTCTGGCCGCACTGCCCCAGCTGCTGTGTGCTTAAAGAGGCAAAGCCTTTGCTTAGCCCCTCCCCCTTCCTCTCTCTCTCTTTCTTCCTTTCTTTTCTTCCCACCCCAGGTTGACAGACAATAAATGTCGGCAGTCATCATGGCTCAACTGGAGCGGGTTTTATAATATCTGTAAGTGGTTTTGAAGTCTGGGGATGCCAGACGGTTTGAAAATCTCAGGGAAATTGTATCTTGCAGGTTGTCTACAGACAAGACACAGCCCCCGCAGTCTTTTTTGTTCCATTAAGTCGATCACTCAGAGCTATAATAAAAACCTCTGTGACAGGGCTTGGAAGCCTTGTGTGTGAGGATGCATGTGCATGCATGCGTGTGTGCGTGCGTGTGTGTGCTTGTACATACTGTATGTGAGCATTTTGCAAATGTATCCTGAAACCACCCCGTCATTCAAAGGTCCTTTGGAAACTTGAACTGCATCCTGTGAGCCATGGCTTAGGTACTTAGGTGTGTCAGAGAGCACCCTAGAAAGCAGGTTCCAATGCCTTAGAAGGAGGCAGAAGCTCTAATGCAGCAATGCAAGAGCCTGCAGTGGAGATGCGCACGAGAAGCTCACAACCTTTCTTAAAGGTGCTTCTTATTTTGTTGAACTTCAGCGAAAGGTGGGGAGGGCTTCCAAGGGACAGACCCAGGGTGGTTTTAATAAAGGCTGGGGACAAGGTAAATGAGACATGGAAAATAGAAATAAAAAAAAAAAAAGATGCCTGAGGACAGAAGCCAGTGACGCAAACTCAGTCCCAGCCCCAGCACAAACTCACGGAGATCCGACTCCTCATCACTGAGACATGAGAAGAGGCAGAGCCCCCTGGTTCTCTTGGAGCCTGTGATCTGAGCAAGTGTTAAGAAAGGGCTCCTGTGCCAGTTTGGGTAGGAATGGCTCCCATAGACGCATATGTTTGAAGGCTTAGTCATAGAGGAGTGGCGCTGCTTGAGAGGGATTAGGAGGTGTGGCCTTGTTGGAGAAGATGTCCTTGTTGAAGGAAGTGTGTCCAACTCTGTGGGTGGGCTTTGGAGTTCCAAGAACCCAAGCCAGGTCCAGTGGTTTCTCTCTCTCTCTCTTCCTTCTTCCTGCAGATAAGGATGTAGAACTCTTAGCTACTTCTCCAGCACCACATTTGCCTATGTGCCTCCACGTCCCTACCACAGTGAAGGGACTAAGCCTCTGAGACTGCAAGCAAGCCCCCCAAAAATGTTTTCTTGTCAAGAGTTGCCATGAAACCAGGCGGTGGTAGCGCATGCCTTTAATCCCAGCACTCGGGAGGCAGAGGCAGGCGAATCTCTGAGTTTGAGGCCAGCCTGGTCTACAAAGCGAGTTCCAGGACAGGCTCCAAAGCTACAGAGAAACCCCATCTTGTCATGGTCATGGTATTTCTTCTTGGCAATGAACACTGACTAAGACAGAGCCACGCCATATCCCTTCAACCTGGGATCTGCATTTCGAGGCTTTATGAGACATCTGCTTGTTAACTGTGACTCAAATTATAGAAACTAGCTGGAGTTAGGATGTTTCTAGACTTCCAGGAAGAAAACGAGAGTAGTGTATAAACTATGGGGCAGGGAGAAACTCCCCTACACTGCTATAGGTACTCAGGAAAGGGCACAGCAAGCAGGACCAGGGCTACTGAGGGGCACAGACCTGTCGAAAGAAGGCCAGAGAGGTTTGAAATCCATAATGATCTCAGGTGAGTGACGCAGCCTGGGCATCTGTCTCCCACCTCCTCCATTTCCCGTGAGGAAGGCTCCTCCTCTCAGCAGTTCCAGATGACAAGGAAAGAAAGAAACTTGCTGGGGCACATGTGGCTTTAGATCCAATGTTGGGGCCTCAGACCTTCATAATAGACAATAATATGCCCTTCCTGAGCTGTGGGTTGAGTCTTTATATCATTGGACAATTACATAGATACCATGAGGGTTACCAAACAAAACCAAGAAAATAGGATTTAGCAGAACACCTCATGGGTCTATCATGAAGCAACTGCAGTGACCGTAGTGTCAGGCTCCGGAAAGCACAAACAGCATTCTCTGTGTGGAGAGCAGTTCTCAGGGCTTACAACCTGCAGGAGGACTGGGCCCAGCTCTCTCTGCATCTGTCTGAAGAGGTAGAAGTTTGCTTCTGCTGGGAGGGAGCTGATCGTTTGCACACTGTGACCCACTGTCACAGGCAGAAAGTTGCTGCTACCAAGGGCCTTTCAAATAAAAACATTGACCTGCCCATCCTTCCCTCCACACACTTGCCAGCCTGTCCCTGGAATTCCAGCAAAGTTCCATTTATTTTCTAATTGGTCCCACGAATGTAAATATAAGCAGTAATCCTCCTGTTTCCTTCTGGCCCTGCAGTGGGGTCTCTCGCCATGCCGTCTATTCCGGAATCCACTTCTACACCTGGTAAAGGAACACACCTGAAGGGAACAGGAACAAACTTGGGCACAGCTTCTGCTCTTTGCTCTTTACTATTATTTGCTTAATGTGCTGTGCAATGCTGCTTCTTTATGTTAACAGGCTGTAAAATCTATGCATGGATGCTAACGAGGAAATTCATGTAAAGGTTTTTTTTAAAAGTAGTAACCCTTAAATGCCTTTTAAAATATTTTTTTAAAGAAAATACTGATGGTAGAACAGCACTGAGCAATTTAAACCAAACCCAGGATGAGTGCCTGTAATCAATATTTATAACGTATTTCCAGCCTTCTGAAAATGGGCTGCTTTCCTCTGACCTTCACGACTATGGTAGCAGGTTGTATTGACCTGTGAGATGACTGCAGGAAGCCCCAGGATAGAGGCAAGGAAACTAAGTCAGGGAAGGAGAGAAACTAAGTCAGGGAAGGAGATCTTTATGCTACACCGTAGGTGGTACTGAAGTGGAGAGCACAGCCTGGATAGGTGCTGCGCTGGCAAAGGTGAACACTTGTGACTACAGAACTCACTCTCGATGCCCCTAAGAGCTAAGGATGGGTTCGGCGAGGACTCCGAGAACTTCTACACATTGTTGGGTGATGGAGGGGAGAAGAAAACCATGCTGTCCGCTGCTGGGGTTGATGAGCTCCATCATCCCGCCTCTCGGGGCTCAAACCTGGTACATTAGGACTTAGAAATACTACCACACTTCTTATGTTATCTTACACAGACACTTGACTTTTTAAAATTTAATGCCTTAAGGATGGTTAAAGACCACTTCACATCTAGAAGAAAGCAATTTGAAACCCCGAGAATCCAACTGATAATAATTTATTCAGTTTTATACAGTGGCTGCTGGCAAGGACAAGAACAAAAATTAAAGGGAGATACACTGTCTGTGAGTACCTGGACCCTCTCATCGCCTCTTGAGAAAGGCATATTTTAACACGTATAACCCTCAGAGGTGAGACCTTAATCAGCCTCTCATTCCATAGTGCTGGACAAGAATCACAGTAGACCCTGCTCTCAACCCTCCTCTATGTGCCCACTTGTGGTTGGGGTTACAAGTACTTGAAGGCACTCTTACCCATGTGATGCCTGGGGACTGAGGTGCTCTCTTTGGGTCTGTCTTCTAGACTGAGAGAGAGCCATTTTATGGCTACTGATTGGCTGTCGTGGGGGGAAGCCCTTTCTGGTGCTCTCCTCCTTGTCCTGAGCTGAACAAATCCAACAGCAAGGGCAGAGCTGGGCTGAGGAGCTGGTGTACTGATGTAGATTGTGCTGTGGCACAGAAGACCCTTCATGAAAGGCCTTTACCTCAGAATGTCACATATGAGCACACTGGAGCTATAGACACACAGTCTCTCTCTCTCTCTCTTTCTCTCTCTCTCTCTATCTCTGTTTCTCTTATCTCCTTGTCTCTCTGTTTCTCTGCCTATCTCTGTCTCTCTCCTCTCTGTGTCTCTGTCTCTGTCTCTCTGTCTCTGTCTCTGTCTCTGTCTCTCTCTCTCTCTCTCTCTCTCTCTCTCTCCCCATCCATATGCTGAAGTTCCAAACCTATGTACCACAGAATTTGACTATTGGAATAAAAGAAAAAATATTCCTGATTAGGAGAATATAATCTCTAGCCCGTGTGGAGATACAATGGTTACTCCCTTGCCTGAGAAAGGCAGATCCTCTTAAGCCATGTCTCTTGGTGGACTGCATGTCTGTCTTAGTCAGTGATCTCTTGCTGTGAAGAGACACCATGAACGTGACAAACTCTTATGAAAGAAGACATTTAACTGAGGTGGCAACTTTCAGTGTCAGAAGTTCAGTCCCTTATCACCATGGTGGAACACAGCAGAGGCAGGGAGGTGTGGGAAGGTAGCTGAGTTCTACATCTTGCAGCCAACAGGAATTGGTCTGTCTCACTGGGTGGAGCTTAAGTGTAGGAGACCTCAAAGCCCACCCCACAGTGACACACTTCCCCCAACAAGACCACACCTACTCCAATGAGGCCACACCCCCTAATAGTGCCACTCCCTTGGGGGGAAATTTCCTTCAAACCACCACAACGTCCTCACTCACTCTCTATGGTGTGAGGATAGCAGCATCATTGCAGGGTCACAATGGAGGTAAGAGCTGAAGAAAGGAGCCAACACTTTCTTCTCTAACAGAGTGCCTGACGCCTGGAGCCCAGTCCGAATCCTTTGCCAGAGTGGACGCCACTGCTGTGCCTCTGTGGGAAAGGAATATCGGCACTCAGGGAAAGAACTGCTCGGACCCGAAGAGCTCACTGCTGTCCTTCGTTGCAAATGCAGGGGGTCTACGTTTGAATTCAGGATCAGTGTAGCTGTTCTCCTCATCCTAGCTGTGTCACCTGTGATATCAAGAAACCAAGAAGTCATAGCCAAACAAGCAAACGGAACAAATGGACCAGCAATAATAAACCAGCGGGAGGAGGGACAGCCTCCAAAGGCTCACTGACCTGAGTTTAATACCCACTCATCTCTGAGGCAGGTTGAGAATCTCCTTACACACATTATACCTTGATTTCCCCGTGAGGAAAAAGGATACTCATGGCAACTATACAGCAGCAGGGAACCCTGGTCACTGGAGGCTGATGGGCTTCTCTGGTTACCTTGGAAACCATCCTACAAGGATGTAGATCTCTGAGCTAAGCTGGAAAGGGATGAACTCACTCAGCAATGTGACCTACATGCCTGAGTTCCAAGACAGTATGTTCTTTTTACCACTCCATTCAAAAGCAAACCTCATGCTTCAAGATCTCCTCCGTTCTTATTTTGGACGTTGATAATTACCACAGAGAAACAAGAAATCTGAAGGCGGCACCTGCTGTTGGCCACTCGCAGCAGGAGCTCTGACTTCATGGAACTGGAGCAGGGCATTCTCAGAGTCAAACCTACCTCTCACTTTGCCATAGCCAGAGTTTGCTTGAGCCTGGCCTAATTTCTTTGAAAGCCCCTGAGCTTAGGGGCCTGTGCTGGTTTCCATAGATGGCCTACTTTAGGAAAACAGTTCTCTCTTTTGTGGGTCCATTGTCTGTTTTGAGACAGAAACTTTAAAAATTTGAAATTGCTTCATGGATAATTGGATGCAGAGTGTTGTGATCACAAATGCTCTAAAAGCAAGGTTCAGTCTCTCCCTGCATCTACCTCTGTGGTTGGATTAATTTCCCACTATAATTACTAACTAGAAGTCCAGGATTTAAATACGCTAATTAAATAAGATGCCAAAGTTCTTCTTAGTCCAAGAGTCAGCCTCAATTCTGGGAGTATTTCAGAAATTGTATGCTAGCCATGTTAAGAAGCCTACCAGAAATATAGCTATCAGGCTCACCATTGGGGCCTAAGGGGAGGGTGGTTTCAGAATGCCACAAGAGGCCTGTTTCCTGGCACTGGATGTTCAGTTACAGGGGTCCTATTGCTTCTGATTCTTAATCAAGGAATTCCTTAGCACCAGCCAAGGTTAAGGTGGTGTGCTATGCAGCACAATCTGTTGCTACCACAAAGCAAGTCATTTGTATGTCCTCAAGCCCCAAGCCTATATGTTGTCATGGGAACAGAGACTGACTACTTACTGATGGTGGTGGTGGAGCCACCATAATTCATATGGATGGACACAGAAGCTTCTCACCAACCACTCACCAGTCAACCTGGGATTTCATGAGAGCATTCAAGGTCAAGTTCTATTCTCATGAGCACCCACTGGCCAAACTAAGAATGATTATAGAAGTTAAAGATATTTCAAAATACCAAGTTTCTGATGGAGCAGAACTTCCAAGTTGGAATTGTGCTTGGGCTGGATGAAGAGGGCTTCCCAACCTGTCATACATGTATTGTGCTGCTTCATGTTATCCCAGGGCGCTACAAGATGCTCAGCAGTGGGGGGCTGTGGGAGAGCACCGTCTATGATGAGAACACAGCCCCCTTGGCCTCCGGCCAGCAGCCTATGCTGTCTTCGGAGCTTTCCTGCCTTCAAGACTGCCGTCTCCTCTAGTTTAAGGACACATGAAGCTGAAAACATGGGACGTTTGCCATGATACACAACAAGGGTGACCACCCCTGCATCCATCACCTCCCCAAGCCTTTTCACCTCTGTTTGTGCTCCTGACCTTCCTGTTAGTTTGGGAATAAGCTGGATACTAAAATTGGTTGTAACTGAACACCGCTGATTGAAAACAAAACTCTGTAGTAGGGAGAGAGGGCCTGCTTTTTGTCCCGGCCACCTGGCTAGCTTATACCCAACATAATCACACAGAAATGGTATTAATTAAATTACTGCCTGGCCCATTAGCTCTAGTCTCTTATTGACTGACTCTCACATCTTGATTAACCCATTTCTATTTAATCTGTGTCTCAAAATTCTAACCTATGTCAGTCTCAGGCCAGAGATTCATGGTGTCTCTGACCTGGTGACTTCATGGCGGCTCTCCCTATCTGCCTTCCTCCTCCTAGCATTCAGTTCTGTCTTCCCGCCTATCTAAGTACTGCCCTATCAAAAGGCCAAGGAGGTTTCTTTATTTAACCAATGAAAGCAACATAAACACAGCAGAATCTCCTACACCAAAACTTCACAGACAGACAGACAGAAATATGATAGGTACTGAATTAAGGGTTCCTATATTGAAAATAGCAAAAAAAAAAAATTAAATTTAAAAAAGTTTCCAAGCTCAGAAGTTTCTTAAGAGAAAAGTAAATTTTTATTTCTGAATAGAGACATCCTTCATTCACGACCTCGGAATTTCTAGATATCCTCCTCAGCCAGATGGGGGCTTGCCCTCAGATATCACCAGCATACAGAAGGAACAGTAATGGGGGTGTCACACATCCTAGCTGCAGACCAGAGACTACGGGTGTCAGGATGCTAAGACAGACAACATGTTCTCCAGGAGAGTGCTCAGAAAGAACAGAATGACCAAAGCTGGAACCCAGCACAAACTGCCCGCAACTGTCTGCGGATATGTCTCCTCCAGTCACTCCCCTTTATGTCCCTGCAAAAATGACATACGTATGTACTTACATGGAACCACTTACCTGCTAGCTTGGAGCATGAGGTGGGACAAGACTGTTGCCTGGGTGCATAACCCCATCCAAGACAAGATCAAGCCTTCCCATGGATCCCGACCTGGAAGTACTTACCTAACCACGGCACTAGGAGGAGACCGGGGGTGCTCAAGGGGCAGAGTATGGGGGCTTGCACACAGTGAGCAAGACAACAGAGGTGAAGAAGGGGAAATTTCAGGGGTAGGAAGTCATATTTCATAAGAAAACTCAGACTGAAGGCAGTGTTCACGGAGATAAGCTGTTCCATTCTGTGAAAGGATTCACAGAACAGGCATCAGATCAAAGCTGGCGAAAAATTAAAACACCATGAACAAAAAGCAAGTTGGGGATGGAAGGGTTTATTTGGCTCATATTCCATATTGCTGTTCATCATCGAAGGAAGACAGGACAGGTACTCAAACAGAGCAGAAACTTGGAGACGAGCCAGGAGCTAATGAAGAAGCCATAGAGGGGTGCTGCTTATTGGCTTGCTAAGGATGCTTTCTTATAAAACTCAAGACCACTAGCTCAGGGCTGATACCACCCACAATGGATGGACCCTCCTCCATCAATCATTAATTAAGAAAATGCCTTACAGCTGGATCTTGTGGAGGTATTTTCTCAACTGAGGTTCTTTCCTTTCAGATGAGTCTAGTTTGTGTTTCAAGTTGACATAAAACTATCCAGCATATAGCCTTCTGAATGAGAAAAGATGTTCACCAACTCTAAGTCTGATAGAGGGCTAATTCCAGAATATATAAAGAACTCAAGAAACTAGACATCAACAAACCAAATAATCCAGTGAAAAATGGAGTGCAAATCTAAACAAAGACTTCTTAACTGAGAAATCTCACATAGCTGAGTAACACTTAAAGAAATGGTCAACATCCTTAGCCCTCAGGGAAATGCAAATCAAAGCTATTTTGAGGTTCTATCTTCTACTTGTCAGAATAGCTAAGATCAAAAACACAAGTGACAACTCATGACGGAAATAATGTAGAGCAAGGGGAACACTCCTCTGTTATTGGTAGGAGTACAATCTAGTACAGCTACTTTGGAAGTCAATATGTCAGTTCCTCAGAAAACTGGGAATCAATTAACCTTAAGACCTAGCTATACCACTCTTGGGCTTATACCCAAAAGATGTTATATCCTACCACAAGGAGTTGGAGGAGCAGTCTTGTTTTAGCTATTTATACTGAACTATGTCTTGATCCTGTTCTGAATTATTCCAGTTCTTCCATTCTAGTGGCTGTCATGGCAGAGAAGGCCTTGTAAACTAACATAACTCCAAATAGAAACTGGACTCCTAAATCAAGGAATAGGCTTCCAAAAAACAAAAAACAAAAAGACAGAAGAAAAAGACTCACCAGCACAAAAACAAAAGGGAAGGAGGCACAACCACAAATGAGGTGGTTCAAAATAGCTGATTTTCCCCAGTTGATCAAATTATTTAAAATAACCCAAATCTTAAGCCCGGCCGATTTATTGTTATACAATTAAATTGATGGCAAAGTATGTAAGTAAGTAACCAAAGCAAGCAAACAAACAACAAACAGAAAATTCAAGCGAAAGGATGCTTGCTACCTAATTTCAAACTTCACCATCATTCCCATAGGGTGTGTTGACACAGAAAGAGGGCGCGGAAGTCTGTGGAAGAGAAGGGACAACTCGGGAATAAACGTTTAGTGTCGACAGTGGGTTTTTGCTGAATGCAGCTGATGATTCCATGGGAAGGAGGGAAGTGAAGCCAGAGGGTGTGAGTAGATGCACAGAAAATAAATAACCCAAGAAAGAATGGAAGAAAACCTGTCTCCAGACTTTGATGGAAAGGGATTCCTCAAAGAGATCATACAGTACACTAAGGAAATTCAGCTGATCGGACTTGCTAGAGATTTAAAACTCATCATCAAAATAAAAATGGAAAGTCACTGAAGAGGGTAGAAGAGAAGAGGGGAAAAATGGAGGGGATCAGAGAAAATGTATAGCCCAATAAAAATAACAAAAAAAAGAAACTTACTCTCTTTTAACCCTAATGGAGTCGCTGGAGTGAATAGTGGAAAATCTGAGCTGGACTCAGTGAATTCACCCTCTGGGAGTTTCCTGCTGAGAAGAAACTGGGATTTTGACTCTGTATGCCCTTCTGGTAGGACAGCCTAAGTAGGTCAACCCTACTATCCTCCAGTAAGATACAGACATGCCAGGTTTCACTGAGTAAAACTAGGAATTTATCTCCAACTTCTTATGAGAACCATAACACCGAGTTTCTCAGCCATAGGCGTCTATAGAGTGCTCTTGGAGATGAGGCCAGGGCTCATGAAATTGGCCTGAACTCAGGTGATACTAGGCTGATTTAATGATTGTTGTCACCATTTGTGATTCTTTTAAGAATATGGACTCACACGGTTTTGCTTCACACTGGGCCTTGTGACATGTTATAGCATTGCTGGCCTGCAGACTGTTGATGTTGGGGTGTTATTACAGAGCTTCCCCTGAACGCAGTTATGGGCATGTGGAGAAGAGAGATTCACTCGTCCTGAATGCTCACTCAGCACATGGGACACATCTTACAATCTGTATTGTTCTCTGCCAGACTTCACAAAAATGGTCCTTCCTTTTTCACCAATCAGAAGGTTGACCACAGAAAGACCGGTGCTTCTGCCTCATTCCCTGGCCTATGTTGAAGAGCTAGAAACTGGCCAAGCATCAGACATGGAAAAGCTGCTTCTTCTCAGTGGGATGGACTTGGTGCAAGGATAATGGAAGAGATTCCCACAGGGTGGTGGTGCACGCCTTTAATCCCAGCACTCAGGAGGCAGAAACAGGTGGATCTCTGTGCATTTGAGGCCAGCCAGGTCTACAGAGCGAGTTCCAGGACAACCCCCAAAGCTCAAAGAAACCCTATCTTGAAAACAAAACAAAACAACAACATTAAAAAAGAGAGAGAGAGAGACAGAGAGAGAGAGAGAGAGAGAGAGAGAGAGAGAGAGAGAGAGAGAGATTCTCTTGTTTTCTACCAGAACATCTACCATCTCCCAACTCATTCAGATTAAGTCAACCCCTTTGGTTCTTCAGGGCCTTTGAGGAGGAAGCCCATTTGTAAGAGACTAACAAATGGATACTATGCTTACACTGTTTAGATATGGGAGAAATAAACAGCGTACTCATTAAATTAAATATTCAATGGAATAAACATAAACATGAAAACTGAGTACTGAATATTAAAATTCTATTGTTCTTCTAATGGAACAACTATGAATTTCTTTATCTGCATTGAAGCCAAATGAGAAAAAACCTGGAATTATGTGGGAGACAAAAGAAGTATTATGCTTTTAGGTCAATAGAGATATGAATAAGTATCAATAGAAACACCATATTTACACTACTTGGAAATAAAATAAAATATAAACATATTACTTAAAATATGTACATTTACATAAAGTAGCCACAAAATAATTCCCTAAAATTATGCAATCTACAAGGTCTCTGCTTGATAATATTTTTATAATCACTTAAATAATAGCAATGCAAAGAAAGTAGAGAGTAAATCAAACTTATTTTACAAGAAAGACAAAATAAAATTCTTGCTGTGTTTCTGTATTATTTTAGGGGACTTATTTATAGCAATAAAATACTATAATTATGCTACCAACAAACAGGGTAAAATTAAAGTAATTATCTTCTGAGTTACCTTTTGAATAACCTTGGAGTTATAAAGAAGTCAAAGAATCATAATCCTACTATGTTTCCATTCAGTCATCATGTAGTCACTTAATAGTTATGAAACTAAAGGGGAAAATGGGTTATTTGTAAGAATAGAAGGCATTTTAACATCGTTCTGGGTTTTCAGAAATACTTTTTTTTTTTTTGGAAAATAACGGAAGGGCCCTCTGTTTCTGTTTCCATTGTGTGCTGATAGAGCTAAGTGGGGGTTGGGAGAAAAGAGAATGATGAATTTCATCAAGTCAGTCATTCAGAAAACATCAACCCTGGGGGCACTTGATGGAGGAAGGTCATTGGTTGATTTAATAAAGAAGCTGCTTGACCTGATAGGTTAGAACGTAAGTGGGAGGAGCAGAATGCTGGGCGGAAGAGGAAGTGAGGTCAGAGACTCGACAGCTCTCCTCTCGGGGGCAGACGCCTCAGAGAGACATGATGCTCCACTCCTGCGGGCAGAGGCAAGAGCTCTGCTCTCTGAGGCACACGCGATGAAGCTCCGACCCAGGATGGACGTAGGCTAGAATCTTCCCGGTAAGCGCACCTTGGGGTGCGACACACATGATTGGAAATGGGTTAGTCCAGGAGCGAGAGTTAGCCGAGAAAAGGGCTAGAGCTAAAGAGCCAAGCAGTGTTTAAAAGAATACAATGTCCGTGTAATTATTTCGGGTAGAGCTAGCCATGTGGGCGGCCGGGTGCTGGGACGCAGCCCGCCGCTCCTATTTCTACAGGCACTGGCTCTGTCTTACTGGACCAGGAGGAAGGGTGAAGGCTTGTACCTCTTCCGAAGAGATGTTCAGGTGAAAGGTTGAACTTGGAGGAAGTCCTGAACATCTGTCACTCATTGTAATGCAAGCTCGGTCCTGCTCTTATGGGGAAATTGCTGGACCACACTCAGGTCAACCTGATAGGTGAACATGGAGGGTTGGCATCTTGTCCACCTGGGAAACAGGATAGTAGATTTAGACATCAAAAGAGCTTGTATCTCTGGACATCTGGTCAACCTGAGGGTTCTTGTAGTGAGACAGTGTGACTGATCTAACGGGAGCTCACCAAGGCCAGCTAGACTGGGAATGAACCAACATGTGATCAAACCAGTCTCTCTGAATGTAGGTGACAATGAGGGCTGACTGAGAAGCCAATGATAATGGCACTGGGATTTGATTCTACTGCATGTAGTGGCTTTTTGGGATCCTAGTCGTCTGTTTGGATGCACACCTTCCTAGACCTGGATGGAGAGGGGAGGGCTTTGGACTTCCCACAGGGCAGGGTCCCTTGACTTCTCTTAGGACTGGAAGGGAAGGAGGAGGGGGAGTGGCAGAGTGGGAGGGAAATGGGAGGAAGGGAGGAGGTGGAAATTTTGAATGGTATTATTTATAAAGCAATAAAAGTAGTTTTCTCAATTTATGCCAAATACTCTATAATCTTGAGCATATAGATGTTTTTGAAACTTGTACATTTACCTTTGATATTGTTTTATTTGATGTCTCCCCCCCCACACACACACAATACTCTTAGATGACAGAGGAAGTGCTCAGTAAGCAGAGTTCATGATTCATAGCCACATTTTCTCTTATGGACAGTATGTTGGCTTTAGATTGCCCCATGGGATGGTTTATACTGATTATCAGTCAACCGGATCTTGAATCACATTGGAGACAAACTTCTGAGCATGTCTGTGAGGATCTTTCTAGATTAAGTCAAATGAGGTGAGAAGATCCACTCTGAATGTAGGCAGCCAGTCTCACAGGCTTGGATCCTGGACTGCATAGAAAAGAGAGATCTAACTCAGAAAAAAATGCCTTCTTGGCTCTCTGCCTTAGTGTATGAAATGTAACCAACAGCCTCATCAGCCTGCAGGTTTTCTTCAGGTGAATTTTTTTAAAGGTGTTTGAACACAGTGATGAGTAAGTAATTAATACAAGTGGAAGCTGTCAAGATGGCTGAACCAACTTTGGTTTATATTCTAGACACATACAGAGTTTTGCCTGCAGCATTGTTTACTCTGCTTTGGAAATATTCCTCTAACTATGATACATGATGAAAATCTTAGCTTTGCTACATTTCTGAGAAGACAGGATGCTGCCTTTGCAAATGGCTGCTCCTCTGCCCACCCCTCTTTTCCTAGCTATCTTGCAGCTTTCCCAGTCTGCACACCTTCCGACCTCAACTGTGCAGGCAAGTCCACCTCTCACTAATTTTAGAGCATGTACCTTTGCTTTTCAAGAGTTCTGAAATTAATATCCCATACAGCTCCATCCATCAGTTTCTCCCAAGTGCCTGTGGCTTACCTTCCAGAAGTTCCTCTTCTCCTGGAAGATTCATTCTATCTATTTCTGGTTCCCATTACAGCCACATTTTCCTTTCTGAGCTCTCTAACCAAAGGTCTCCTGAGTTAGCAGCCTCAATCCAGGCTCACTCTAACCACCTTCAGATTGTTCTAGACAATCTTTTCCATATGAGAACTTGGTTTGCTGGAGTGTCCACCTTTGCCCCACAACTTCATGGACTTACCTACCAACCTGGCACAGTATGGCACTTCCCCTTCAGAGCCTCTTGGTCTGAAGTTCTTTTCTGATGTGCAGCCTGTAACAGACACTTGGACTTGGGTGTATTTTTATGGATCCTGTCAAAACAAAGCTTGTTATGATGCCATTTATCAGCTCAACTTGCTCTCAGAACTTAATCTTACCTGTAGTGTTTTTTCAAAGGCAGCTATTAGTTCTTAATAAAAAGGAGGGATTTCTGGCTCTGTGGTGGTCTTCCATGTGTGGCTGACTGCTACAGAAGTTGGCTCAAGACTTCTGAATGTGCATTTTTATTTAAAATTAATCAACCTCATTTATTTTTAATATATCAATTTCCTTTTTATTAATCATTTTAGCTAGGGTGGTTTTCATTGTCACATTTCATACATACATGTCATTAAATATGGTTTGTGTTTGCTTTTTTACTCTGCCTATTCCCTGTAAAAACTATTTTTATTTTACAGAAAAATTAAGCAGAAAATGAAGAACTTCCACATCCTCCTCCAAATACCCAGTATTCCCACTTGTACCCTCCCACATCCTCCTCCAAACACCCAGCATCCTCACTGGTTCCCTCCCACATCCTCCTCCAAACACTCAGCATCCCCAGTGGTACCCCACACTAATGTTCCAGTCTTCTCTTTCTAACTGCTCCCCACACTGATTCATTATGATTAGAGAAAGAGCTTAGCTCCCATTAGAGCCCATGTGTGGTGCTTTGTACCCTATACATCCTGCCAAGTGTACCCACATGTATCCATCATGATAGCATCCCGTAGAAGAGTTACTCCGCCCTAACACACCATTGAGATTCCATCTTTTCCATTCTTTCCCTCACATCCCCATGGTAACCGTTAGCATCTTGACTTTCTCTACAGTTTTTGCTTATCTACACTATCTCATAGTTTGGAATTATGCCACACAAGCATCTTTCTTCCAAGTGTCTTGTCTCATTTAGGAAAATGTATCTGAGGTTCTTCCAATGTATTTTTATAGCTTTCAAAGACTTTTTCAGTTTTTGAAATATATTCAACCCATTGATACATATCATAGTTTATCCAGTCACCTACAGAAGTAAAACCTGGTAGCTTCCCATTTTTAACAATGGCAAAGAAAACTACAATAAACTCCACATGAAGTCTTTTTTTTTTTTTGTATGAATGTGTGCTCTCCACTTATTTAGGTACGAAACATGTTTTCAATAAATACCACTTGAACTTCTCAAAAATGTGCTGTGTGCCTTCCAGGAAGGCATATAATTGAATGGCTAGTCTGTCTTTTAAGTATAGTCTCATAATGATTCAAAATTTACTGTGGCCAAAACCAACACCATTTTCTGTGAAAATATGTTTGGACATGAATCCTGGCTAAAGAGTCCAAGCAGTGCTGCAACCACCTGGCCCAGCAGCTACTGAGAAAGCGCTGACCTGGAACATACTAGCCACCAGCTGGTGCCCCAAGGTCTAGGGGACAGAGCTATAAATCACCCCCAGATACCTGGATCTGGTCACAACAGAATCCAGACACCCTAGCTAGCAGGACATCCAGCCTTACCTCGAGGAACCTGGCAGCCTGGGCAGACCTGTGGCAGGCTGAGAGCAGGAAGCAAGGCCTGCCTGGTGCTGTTCCTTCTTGGGACGGGCTTTTTGCTTCAGTCTTTCTCAGAATTGTTTTTGCTATTGAAGAATTGTTCAGCCCCACCCCACCTTGAAAATTTAGGATGAAGAAGGCACCCAGAAGATCCAGCCAGGGAGTCACGACTAAGGAGAGCTGAGGATGGACCATGGGGGACCATATGGGCCATAAATGACAGCATAAAATACTTGATAAGGCCATGCTGTCATAAATGATATACTTGGAGTGGGGAGGGACTGTTCTTACTACCTGCATTCCCACAGATGCCACGTGGAGAAGACACAGACATCACAGCAAGCCCAGGGTGCCCACTTACATTAGTATGAGCACTCGCGGATGCCATATTCTGCCATTACATCATCTGCAAGCTTTGAACTCCAGATTTGGGCACTCCTTCCATTCTGCTGGGCTTAGGCAGGAAAGAAAAACCTGTCTCAGGAGCTCACTGGCAATGTGGAGAAGTGGGTTCTGGGGAAAGGCTGTGTGGAGAGAGCTGTTCTAGAGGGGGTCCTTGGCCACCAATGGAGAAGTGAAGGAACCAGAATCACGACCTGGTGGAAGGCACTTGAACGGAGCAAACCACGTTGGGTATAATGCAATTAAAACAGTCACTGATGTGGCACTAAGAGAAATAAAACAGTACCCAGTGTTTGTAAAGAGCAGGCTGCTCCAAGCTGTCTCCTTAGAGTATTAGGTAAGACTCGTAAAAGGCAAATGAAGCGTGCATGGTTCAAATATGAAGACTTGTTCCTCAGGGAGACACGGAGTCCCAGAATGCCAAAGTTCTGCCAGGAAAATCTCAATGAGAACATGCTAAAGACCACAAGGCAGCAACCAAAACCTGAGAAACAACCCTGATCTGCTGCAGGAGAGCATCCTGGGTGGTGGGAAATGGAAAGCAAAAAGGAAAATGTCAAGAGGATAAAAACAGAGTTAAGAGGGAGATGAAGCTCAGCTGAGTATCATATTTCAATGATTATATATGGGCTCAACTAGTCAGAATACATTTTTTGAATTGTCAAAGAGGTCACAGCAAGCTACCTAAAGGGGGAAATCACCAAGACTTGAAGTGAAGATGTATAAAATAGATAGAAGCAAACATTTTAAGGAAATTGGACAAAATAAGCATTAAAGGTAAAAAAAACAGCATAAATGAAAGACTACATAATAGTCTTATTCATTTTGTATCAACAATTATCAGAATCCTCAAATGCAATTTCTGTAAGGACACTTACAAAGCTACAGTAAGCATTTGCCAGTGTCATGTTTGGAGGTTTGATGGAGTCAGATCCTGCCTGGTTGAAATGCTACCATGAATGAGGCTGACAAACACCAACAATGTCCTGAGCAGCAGTGTCAAGCACCAAGAAGAGAATCTCAACACAGAACGCATGGACAGATGCCTTCTGGAATGCGAAGTCCTGATCTACAGACACCTACAGACTCTGAAGAGAATGCAGGTAGATCCAGGCCTGGGTTCCCTCTGCATCGAGGTGGGACAGGTCTGGCCATGGAACACTGAAGTGACATTCAAGGAGTTGCAGGTAGTGACGCTCTCCTAAGACTTATATGAGGGGTGGGCTCTAGAATATTCGTTTGTTACATTTTATAACCGCAACTGGCTGCACATGTCACTTTGAAGGTGTGACATAAACAATAAATAGTTACTCCATGGAAATGTCACCGAGAAATAATAATATAATAAATATAAATAATATAATAAATATAAATAATAATAAGAGAAAAACTCTTAGCTACTAACCTGGCTCATTAAACTTTCCAAAATGTTAGCGAAATATACATACAAAGGAATTCTAAAGATGACCCCAGTCCGAACACACTGAACCTGATAGAAGAGAAAGTGGGAAGTACTCCACAACAGATGGGCACAGGAGATCGCTTCCTATCTATAACCCCAGCAGCACAGACATTAAGGGCCTCATTGAATAAATGGGACCTCCTGAGACTGAGAAGCTTCTGTAAAGCAAAGGACACTGTCACTAAGACAAAAAGGCAACCTACTGACTGGGAGAAGATCTTCACCAACCCCGCAACTGACAAAGGTCTGATCTCCAAAATATATAAAGAACTCAAGAAACTAGACCGTAAAAGGCTAATCAACCCAATTATAAAATGGGGCAGTGAGCTGAACAGAGAATTCTCAATAGAAGAACTTCAAATGGCCAAAAGACACTTAAGGTCATGCTCAACTTCTTAGTGATCAGGGAAATGCAAATCAAGACAACTTTAAGATACCATCTTACACCTGTCAGAATGGCTAAAATGAAAAACACCAATGATAGCCTTTGATGGAGAGGGTGTGGAGAAAGGGGTACACTCATCCATTGCTGGTGGGAATGCAAACTTGTGCAACCACTTTGGAAAGCAGTGTGGCGGTTCCTCAGGAAATTCGGGATCAACCTACCCCTGGACCCAGCAATACCACTCTTGGGAATATACCCAAGAGATGCCCTATCATACAACAAAAGTATATGCTCAACTATGTTCATAGCAGCATTGTTTGTAATAGCCAGAACCTGGAAACAACCTAGATGCCCTTCAATGGAAGAATGGATGAAGAAAGTATGGAATATATACATATTAGAGTATTACTCAGCAGTAAAAAACAAGGACTTCTTGAAGTTTGCTTACAAATGGATGGAAATAGAAAACACTATCCTGAGTGAGGTAAGCCAGACCCAAAAAGAGGAACATGGGATGTACTCACTCATATTTGGTTTCTAGCCATAAATAAAGGACAGTGAGCTTATAATTTGTGATCCTAGAGAAGCTAAATAAGAAGGTGAATCCAAAGACAAACATATAGGCATCCTCCTGAATAACCTTCATCAAGCTATGAAAGGAGACAGAGACAGAGACCCACATTGGAGCACGGGACAGAAATCTCAAGGTTCAAATCAGGAGCAGAAGGAGGGGGAGCACGAGCAAGGAACTCAGGACTGCGAGGGGTGTACCCACACACTGAGACAATGGGGATGTTCTTTTGGGAATTCACCAAGGCCAGCTGGCCTGGGTCTGAAAAAGCATGGGATAAAACCGGACTTGCTGAACATAGCAGACAATGAGGACTACTGAAAACTCAAGAACAATGGCAATGGGTTTTTAATCCTACTGCACGTACTGGCTTTGGGGGAGCCTAGGCAGTTTGGATGCTCAACTTACTAAACCTGGATGGAGGTGGGCGGTCCTTGGACTTCCCACAGGTCAGGGAACCCTGATTGCTCTTCAAGCTGATGAGGGAGAGGGACTTGATCGGGGGAGGGGGAGGGAAATGAGAGGCGGTGGCGGGGAGGAGGCAGAAATCCTTAATAAATAAATAAATTAAAAAAAAATAAAATAAAAAAGTAAAAAAAAAAAAAAGAAAGAAAGATGACCCAAGCTGTGTGGCCCTCACCTGCAGACTCTCCCATTGATGGGATGAGACAGAAAGCCACGCAGGGTCCAGTTTCTAAAGCCAAACTCACTGTCCCTTTGTGGTGGCATTGCTCCTTCTCTTGGGCTTTATGAGGTTTGGAGGACACACAGTGTAGTGAGACTCAGAGAGGGTACAGAATGAAGGGCCTGGAGCCCACTCGGGGTTTGATGTGCTCTAAAGACTAAAGAAACTGTGCTAAGATGTTGACTAGGATAAAAGCAAGATCAATTTGTGGTTTGGGATTCATGACCGTCTGCAAGTGAAGAACACATTGGAGATCTGGATACAGGGAGAGAGAGTGTTGGGGACAATGACAGCAACCAAAGGTAGCAGCAGGACTAAGGGAGGTCTAGGCAAGAACTGAGGGAGGGTGCAGGCTCAGGCTAGAGCACTGAGGTAGCAGCATCATAGAGTTTCCCTGAGACTGTGCTAATCTGACAGATGGTACCTTGGGGTAACTGAGGAAACTGTGCCGTGATCCCCAGGGGAGCCCTGATCCCCTGGCGTGCCTGGATGCTCAGCTCTGCCTAGTGTACCAGTTCTCACAGGCCTGAGGGAGGACAGGCTGACCTGAGGTTCTCACACCAGTTCTGGATCTACAAGGTTGGACTAATCTTTGAAAACACCCAGGAAGCTAATTCCCCCCAAATCTGGCAAAGAAGTCATCCCCTCTCCTCAGCCTTCCCTTCTCTCTTTCCCCGCAAAACCTGTTTTCTTTTGCTAGTCCCATTGAGTGTTCATGCAGACTATATTTTATCAAGCTATCGTCCTGAAATCAATTTTACTCCAGTTGAATACTTCTGAATAAAATATTTTTATTTTATTCACCGTGGGTGGTGGAGCAGGATTCTGGGTTTAGAACAGGCAGCCATTCATTCAGAAACACAGATTTTCTTCATGTTCGTTGTGTGATTTGTGTTTGTAAAAGTCCAAAATAGGAAAACTAAGGATGAGAGCCACCGAAATAGCAAAAATCCGTCAGAAATAAAGACGAAAATGAAGGCGTCCTGAAAAGCATGGATGGTGATGGGTTCAATGGTGTAAGTCGGAGAGACCACGGCCCTGTAAATCACACAGGAAGATATCAGTGCGGACAGGGGGCTGAATCCCATAATCATCAGAGTGAAGAATGCATCACAACTTAAGAGTAGCCAGAGCTTCTTTGAAAGATGAAGGCTGAGCCTGGAAATAGATTCTGACAAGAAAAAAGGGGGTTCTTCTCGGTGAGCAGAGAGTTTGGCTGACGGGGAGAGCACCTATCCAAACTCCAGCGTCATTGGGTAAAAGTGCACATTCCCACAGTCCTGAGGCTGGGGTGAACGAAGAGGACCTGCAGAACCAGAATGGGGGACAGAAAACATAGGCCCGGGGTCAAGTGAGGCACAGGTTTCCAACTCAACTCAGACCAAAAGCTTTGTGTCACCTTTGTCTATGAGATAACAGACATGGACAACGACAAATGGCACCTGTGCCGAGAACACAGGGCACAAACTTCATGGCTTGCCCTTGTCTTCAACGAAAGAACCAGACTTGGTGTCTTTATTTCTCCTGGCACCATGGTGAAGGACAGCGCCCTCCAGGGCTCTAAGCTGCGCACTCCGGACACAGGGCACCTAAAGCCACGCCCTTGCTTGCTCGCTTTTGCCTCTGCAGCTGCTGCAGCAGCCGGGTCCACAAGACTGCCTGCACTGTGGTTGCAAGATTTCACGCCTCCAGGTGCTGCATGGATTATTCATAAAGACTGCTTAGCTGTCGCCATGGAAGCCAATTGGCTGCGGCGCTTTTAGCATATTAATAACCTTCTCTGATTTAGTGCTGGGCGGGGCTGCCACCTGCACTTATAGTAGGAAGGGTGCGATCTCCAGAACCCTGTTTGCTATTTCTTTGGGGTGGGGGGAGGCAAAAAAAAAAGAATATTTACAGAATGAGTTAACCCAAGAAAGCCAGAAATCAGGGGCTTCCCCAGACATAGACACTATGGATTCTCCCTTAGGGTTAATTTAAGGCCAGTCTTCTTAGACTTTTCCCTTTCTTTCTCCACGACACCACCGTGGGCAAGACAAGATCTCTGAGCATGCAGATATTACATCAGAGGACCAGGTGACCAAAAGCTTCATCACCAAGAGAGAGGCTGGTGGATCCTGCTTGGAAGCCAGGCTGGGGGCTGCTGGACTCTCCAAGACAGCTTCTAGCCATGGGCCATGGAAACCAGGTGTCATGACGCTGGAACAAACGGGTAAATTTGCAGGGCCTGCATAGACAACTTCTCAGTCCAGTGGGGAATTAGATGCTCCCAAATAGGAGACAACTGTCATGCTTAGGCCAGAGGAAGAGATAAAGAGCCACGCGCCCATGGGTGAAGCACAGTCAGGGTGTAGGTCAGGGCAGTGCCAGGGTGTTCAGTTAGGCACAGATGTGTGCAGTTCAGGATAAGATGTTTCCTTTGAACCTGGTGCTAGAGAAATATCCAGGAATCTTCAGGGATGATCCCAGCTGGGCCCCTAAGCAATAGTGGAGAGGGTGCTCAGCCTGGCCTTGCCCTGTGGTCAGATTGATGTCTATCTTAAATGACACCATAGAACCTTCATCCAGCATCTGATGAAGACAAGAGGCAGAGACCCGCAGTGGAGCACTGGCCTGAGCTCCCAAAGTCCAGCTGAAGAGTGGGAGGGGTGAGAACATGAACAAAGAGGTCAAGGCCATGATGGGGACACTCACTGAAACAGCTGACCTGAGCTAATGGGAGCTCACCAACCCCAGCAGGACAGGGAAGGATCCAGCGTAGGACTAAGCCAGACCTGAATGTGGGTGACAATTGTATGGCTGGGGCAGACTGTGGGGCCACTGGCAGAGGCACGAGGATTTGTTCCTGCTGCTTGTGCTGGCTTTTTGGAACCCGTTCTCTTTGGATGGATACCTTGCTCAGCCTGGATACAGTGGGGAGGGTTGTGTTCCTTCCTCAGGGCAATGTGCCTTACCCTCTCTGAGGAGTGGATGGGGGTGGGGTGAGGGGGTGAAAGTAGAGGGAATGGGAAGAGTAAAGGGAGTGGGAGCTGGGATTAGTATGTAAAATGAAAAAAAAAAGTTTTCTTTTTTAAAAAAAAGTAAAAAAAGAAAAGATGTTTTCTTTGTTTAAAGCATGTATCAGGTCAGAGTCAACTTGCTATGCAAGGGACACTGTATCAGGCTTTTTCCTCTGGGCCACCATCAGCTCCCAAATCATGACATGGAGACTTCTTATTAGTTACAAATGTCCAGACTAGTTTAGGCTTGTTTCTGGCTAGCTCTTTTAATTTAAATTAACCTCTTTCTCTTTCCCTATCTTTTGCCCCAGGGCTTCTTACTTTTCTTTCTTTCTGTATCTCTTACTTTCACTGCCTCTCCTGTCTGCCTGCCTGCCTTCTGCCTGCCTTCTGGTCCAGGGTGTCTCCCTCCTTCGCTCCTCTTTCTTTACTCATTTCCCCTCCTGAGCCTAGATTTCTCTTCCTATTTATTGTTTCTGCCTGGCAGCCCCACCTATCCTTTCTCTACCTAGCTATTGGTCATTCCGCCTTAGGCAGGCCAGGAGAAACAAAGGTGACACATCTTCAAGGAATTAAAAAAAAGCAGCAGAAACAAAGAAACACCCCTCTAAGCAGTTCAAAGCAATATTCCCTGGCACAAACAAATGTAACACATCTTTGCCTAGTTACAATAATATCCCACAACAGGACACTCTTTATAGTCTGAGGTGGCATAGTTAATGACTGTTTTCATTGCCTGCAATGGAGGGTGCTTGCTCCAGAGCACTGTGTGACCATAGCTGCCTTTCCCTTTAGCAAAGGCAGTCAGAGCCCTTCTCCGAGTCTGCAGATGAGGCGTCTAGAGAGAAAGGGGGTCTGCAAAGCACCCACTGGACTCTGCCAGGCCAGTCTGCAGCACACACAGGACCCCAGAGTCCCCGGTGACAATTGGATGGGTGCATTATATTTCCAGAAACTAAGGAAAGAAGCCTCATGGGCACTGCAAAATGACCAAGTCCCTCCACTCGCTGGGGACATGCAAACAAGCCAGCGTCACAATTCATATGCTGGCTTGGCCATGCCCTTTGATGGGGTACAGAAGGTGATGACGGGAGTTCTTCCAGAGTGGAAAGAGGAGCACGTCTCAAAACTCTTGAGGCAGTTAGTGGATACCCTGTTGGAGCATTGTGTGGAGAGGAGTCTGGAACAGCACCAGAGATGATTAAGCCACCATGTCAATTTTTAGCAAACGTTTGGAGACATGGGGAGGTTAGGTTGCTGCCATGCTTTGCGTCCTGCTGAAATGAATCTTTTTGTTTGGATTCTGTGTTGTCCCTTGACAGGAAAATAAGTCGGCAGTAGGGATCCAAGGTTGCCCAGCAGCTGACGTGTGTGTGTGTATGTGTGTGTGTGTGTGGGGGGTGCGCATGAGCGTGTGGGGCTGCCAGGCTATGTTCTTAGTTCTGTCTTAGAGCGTGCATTGAGCGTCCTTTGGCTCTGTGAACTTTGCAGGGGAGACCTTGAGAAGGTGAAGGCGCAGGCATTGGCTCCGTACTCTGTTAAAGGTGGGCTCTGCATAGATGAAGTGTGGGCTCTGTGTCCACACACATCATGCATGGTCACATAGGAATGTGAGAGGAGTGGAGACTGTGTCTGTAAACGGATGGCTGTGACTTAGAGCTTAGACGACGCTGACCTCTGCATGTTCCTATCTTAGTGCCCCCAACAGATAAACCAACCTTACCTAAGCCTTCATTGGTCTTCTAGAGTGTTGATGAGCTTGGCCTGCACCTAGAGAGAGGTGACCAGCTGGACGCCCAGTAAGTGAGAGTGGAAAGATGGGCAGGGCCGGAAGGATAATGCGTTGATGATGTCATCATCATGGTGGTCCATATCCCTGGGGACCCACCTGCACGGGTTGACCGCTGTTTGCTTCCTGACAGGACTCCAGTCAAATGGAAGGGAGGCGGCTTCTTCTATCTCTTAATCTCAATTTGGACCAGGGGCGGGGCGGCTTTCTCTGAACCTCATAAATGTGTGGGTGTAAAGCTTATTATAAAAGGAGGGCTACAAATAGGTAATTCTCCTTGAAATGAGACTTTAAAGCAGGGGTGGGGAGAATAAAGAAATATCCGGCGGAGTAGATGGCAAGACCTGTGGTAGCTCTGCCGCAGAGCACCGGTCTCCCCCAGAGTCCTTCGCGACTCTTCCAGTCCAGCTCTGAAGCCCGTCCGGCTGATGTAGCAACTCCACTTCAGGTAGAGGAAGCCCTTTCGTCGTTATCGCAATAAAGCAATTTACAGTGGCTACCAGCACAAAGGAAGTATCTATACGGTAAATATATACATACGTAATTAGATGGCCACCAAATTATATAGGGTGGTGTTTAAAGACACAGAGGGTTCAAAATTGAAATGGGAGCCTGGTAAATAACCCATTATGCCCAAAGAAGTCCTGATTGCCTATTCATAGTTGAAATTTACATGAACCCGTGTTCATTAAAGAATGAATAGCTGCTAATTTGCAGCATAACCAAGCAAAGTTCAGATGACAGAATTAAAAAGGAAAAAAAAAATCTCAAATCATAAATCTACCAGCTGTCCCACATAAATTAAAAACCAATGCAACTTCCTCCATACACTGGAGAGCCTATTTTTAAATCCTACTATCTAATGAACATACCCAAAAGAAAAAAAAATGTATAGATTGTAGAAATCAGAATTCAATAAGAAGAAAAAACAATGGAAAGAAGAAAATAATCAGTCTGTTTGTTAAAGGAAATTGTTAAGTGGCTTTCTCCCCTCATCTGCTCACTGTCATCTCTCTTTGTCTCCTTGTCTCTCTCTGTCTCTCTTCTCTGTCTCTCTTCTCTGTCTCTCTTCTCTGTCTCTCTCTCTGTCTCTGTCTCTGTCTCTCTCTCTCTGGTCTGAGTATCACTCCAGGATACAGTCACGATTTTATGCAGACAGTAGACAGGAAGATTAAATATTTAAAACATTTAACAGGCTAGCCTTGAACTCATTATGTAGCTAAGGCTGCCTTTCAGCTCCCAAAGCTCCTTCCCCAACCTCGAGGTTCGCCAGGGTTGCAGGCTGCAGTTTGCAGCCAGCATGCTGGGAAAGATTTGAAACTTCAGTTTGCATTGCCGATCCGATCTCTGGTGTTTAGTTTCCAGCTTCTCTTCTACTGTTCTTCCCCATGATGGAAATCGTAATTGTTGTTATTTTGGCTTTCAGGATTCTGACATTTGGAGTTTTATTCTTTCAGGATTGTGATATTTGGGGAGGATTTTAAATGCTAATGATTTTCGGCGTTGGGCTTTTGGTGTTCTGCTGTTCAGGGTTGTGTCTCCAGGATTACGGCTGGCAGCATGCGCACTGCCAGTCTGTGGTGGCTTCTCAGCGTGCATGCGTGTAACTGCATCTTCTACTTCATGTGTCAGCCCTCATGTGCTCCGTGTGCTCCGTGCTCATCACTTTGTGGCCTGAGGAAAATCCAGCCTAGAATCCAAAGGAACCTTTTCTTTTCCGTTTTAAAATGGCATCTTCAGTTATTTGACAAATTCAAACTTCTCTACCATTTCCTGGTTTTGAATTTCTATTGTCTGTCACCTGTCTATTCCTGAATCGGCCATCTGATGTCCAATGTCTCAGTGGTGGTGATGCCATCCCCAAGAAGATCAAAGAACCAGCTCTTTCAATCATAGGTAATACGAGGGCACATTGAGTTCACAAGTTTGATCTATCAAGGCATCAAAATGAGTAAAATAGTCATTTAAAAATACAAGATTTTTTTCTAGTATTTTCTTAGACAACAGATCTCCTCTTCATATAAATTTTCTCTTTAGGGGATTCCTAAGAAAAATCAGTTATAAAAAAATTAATCCATACAAAGAATTAGAAATATTCAGAAAAGACTCTCAAAGCTGAAATTGGGTTTAGCAAGCTGTGCAGATACATCAAAAGTAAATAATTGCATTTTTGTCCCCGATATTAGTGTATGTTATTAGGGAAGGCACTTCAGTCAAAGAGATGAAAGGGATCTGTCCCTGAGGCGAGCTGATGCTAGGGATGTATGCAGCCCAGTCCACGGTGAAACATCTAGAAGTCCCTGGAGAAGCCCCCCTACTCCTCACTCATTGTTTGTGTTGTTCTCAGTGAGTTATTATCCTCACTGTGAGTCATAATTATTCATTTTCTGCCTTAGAGTGGAACCACAGAGAAGACAGAGGCAGATGTTTTCTCAGTATATTGGTTCTGATGCAGAGGAAAACCGCTGCAAATGGCCTCACCTTGCAGGAAACTCAGCTGAATGTAAGAGGCCTGTAATGTACTGAGTTTGACTTGGAAGGCAGTCAAAAAGAGAGCACTTAAACATATAATCCTGAGCACCATGTAGAATTTCTTCATGATGCAGTTTCCATGGCTGCAGAGCAGGACCTTCAGCCAATCGTTCTGTAAAAGGCATACACCTTCCTCGGGAAGGAAGACCCTGTTGGATTTCCTATTAATAAAATACTCGAGCCTTCTCTATTTAGAGATACTTTACTGACGTCCCTTCCATCAGTTCAATTCATATATTATTTTATTTAATTTGAGATTTTATTTATTTTTTATGTCTATGAATGTTTGCCTGAAAGTAAGCCTGTGTACCAGATTCATGAAGTGACCAAGGAGGCCAGAAGAGGGCACTGGATTCCCCAATAGAAGGTTGTGAGCCGCCATGTGGGTGCTGGGAATAGAATCTGAGTCCTCTGCAAGAGCAGCCAGTGCTCTTAACCTCGGAGCCATCTGTCCAGCCCCGGTAACCACTGTTTTTATACCAGAAGTTCTTCTTCTCACTGCAGATATTCAGTGGGTGATGAAAGTAGACACCCATCTGCTTTATTAGATAATAAAATAAACCTTTTATTGTCTGATTTACTTTGTTGTATTTATATGAGATAATTTCAAGTTTTCTGGAAGTGAGACTGCTCGGATTATAACACATATACATTTATTTCTATTAATATTGAAAATCTACAGCCCCTGCTATACCTACTGTTGCTTAAATACACAATTTTCTTGCTAAAAATAACACTGTAGTTCATAACCTGCAAGAGTTATATTATTATATAATATATCATATGTATTATAAGAGCTATATTTATACTGGACATATATAAAGCTTACTAAATTCAATAGTACTTGAGAAAACTTAGGTATGTTAACAGATACATGTGATATAGAAGAAAAATCATTTAAGATTTTCTGAGGAAAATTTCAGGTAAAAGATAATGGATGAGCCCTGTAGCTTCTAAAACATTATTAAAAGACAATAAAGGCATGCATGTAGAGGTGCAGACCAAAAAGATAAAAAGCTTAAGAAAGAAGAGCCTGTGACAGACTTTTGGAAGCTACGGGCATTCTGGTTTCCTTTCTGCTGCTATGACAAAACACTTAAGGGAGGAAATTTTTATTTGCCTTACACTTTCAAGTCACAGTCTATCACTAAGGGAAACCAGGACAGGAACTTAGGCAGCAGTTGTAGCAGAAACAGTGGAGCGATGCTGTGTGATGGCTTGCTTGCAGGCTCATTCATAGCAAGGTTTCTTAGTCAGTCCAGAGCCAACTAAGGACCCCAGAAGGCTGCATCCTCCTATATCAGTGAACAATGACGACAACCCCACACACAGGAAAATCTGATGTAAGCAACTCCTCAACTGAGGCTGTCCTCACCCATGGCTCTAGGAATGCACAACTGATAGTTAAGGTTAACTAAGAGAAGGGGAAATGATGTGAAAAATTGACTTAATTCATCTGTAGAAAGAAAGAGCATTGCTACTGGCAATTAATCTCATGGTAAAAAGGAATTAATAGAAAGATAAAAGATAAAGATAACAAAGGGATACACAATGAGAAGGGTTTTAAAAAAGTGAAAACAAGGGAGAAGAGATTTGAAAAATCAGCACAGGTGGGCTTTATTTCTAAAGGGAATTTCTGGAAGGAAATCATGAAGATAATACAGGTGCTGAGTGCATCAGTAAGATAATCAAGAATAGAATACAAAGTAGTTTTTGTAACAGAAGAAACATATGGAGTTAGACCTCCATCATAAATTCAACAAGAGAGGTGGTGGTGAACACATCTTTAATTCCAGCACTCGGGAAGCAGAGGCAGGTGAAATTCTGTGAGTTCATGGCCAGCCTGGTCTACAGAGTGAGTTCCAGGAAAGATTCCAAAGCTACAGAGAAACCCTTCTCAAAAAAACATAGGGAGGATAAATCCTAACAAAATAAATGAACAGCCTTAGAAAGTCATATTCTTGAGAAATTTATATGATATATCCTCAAGAGGAAACTATCTTAGTTATTAAAGGAAACAAAAGTAAGGATAATTGTCTTGTTCCTTTCTTTAGCTTTTCATTTTTACGTCTTATTACAACTTTGGGTTCTATCATTTTCCAGCTAGTCAAATCTCTCTTGGTTGTCAGACAAGCTGCCCATTACTTAGCCCTTTAAAACATGCCATCAAAGTTCCATTTTAAGTCTAAAACCTTTTTTTGAATTATTTTTAAAGACCCGGATTCTCCAGTTTCTGAATATACATTGGTTCTTTTTAGGGAAGTGTTTCTTTAAGTCACATTGGTGAGTTTACAGGAAAAAAAAAGAGCTCATTTTGTAACACACCGTAGTTATACTTTTATTGTTTTAAGGGTGTTTCCACACTCTGTGTGTTATGTGCCTCCATCCTCCCTTCCCTTTCATCCTTTTCTCCTTTCTCCCCTCTCCTCCCCCATCCTCTCCTCGTCTTCTTGTCTCTCTTGTCTCTTCTGTCTGAGATAATTCTTCACACATTTGTAATGGACTTGAAGTAGTTTTGAAAGGTAGAAGTCAATTATATTGTAAAATACTACTCAATTAGAATATGCCTGATATCTTTCATTATTATACTTTGGAGAGGAAAACCACCACAATAACATGTTCTCATGGCGTTATGTTCATGATATACACAGGCTAGTTTTAACTGTCAACTTGACACAAGCTAGAATCACTTGGGGAAAGAGTGTTAATTAAAACATGAGTATATCCGGTTGTCTGTGGGCATGTCTGTAAGAGGTGGTATCAACTCTTGAGTACAGAGGAAGAAAGCACAGCCCATTGTGACTGACACCATTCCCCAGGCAGGGAATCTTGAAGTTTGAAAGGGATGGATGCTAGTTTAAAGTAATCAGTTAAGCAAGGATCTGTGTTTATTAGCTATCTGCTCTTCCTGTGGCTGTGACTCTAAGTTCCTTCCTTGACTTCATGTAAAAACTTTAGCCTGTAATGAAGTGAAAGAAGAGGAAACGGAAGAAGAGGGAGGAAGGGGAAGAGGGACTGAGAGAAAGAAGAAGGAGGAGGAAAAGAAGAAGAAGAAGAAGAAGAAGAAGAAGAAGAAGAAGAAGAAGAAGAAGAAGAGGAGGAGGAGGAGGAGGAGGAGGAG
>NW_004949108.1:477324-480610 GCF_000317375.1 Microtus ochrogaster | reverse complement strand
AGAAGAAGAAGAAGAAGAAGAAGAAGAAGAAGAAGAAGAAGAAGAAGAAGAAGAAGAAGAAGAAGAAGAAAGTAAGAAAGAAAGAAAGAAAGAAAGAAAGAAAGAAAGAAAGAAAGAAAGAAAGAAAGAAAAACTTTTTTCTTTAAGTTTCTTTTATCTTTTGACAGGACATGTTTCAAAAGAAGTGGAATATTTTGTGGCTGGAGCTGTTCAAAGTGAGCTTTTGATGATTTCCCCCTGTTTATCACTATCTAGAATTTTGAGATGAACATGAGCTATATTCTCTAGCAGAAGTATTTGTAGTTAGGATTCTATTCATTTAACACCAATAGCCATGGGGTGCACGGTGTCGCCAAGCTTCAGGGCTGTCATAAAGCCCAGAATATTTGCCCTAAGAGCTGAACTTGCTATCTGAGTACCACAGAAGAAAAATTAGCAAGAACCTTTCCACGGCAGTGGCCTCTTGGCCTGTGTATGGAACCAAATGCAGATCAAGTTTTACTTCTGTAGGAGAGGTGATAACATTCTCAAATTGAACTTTCTTTGGGGAGGGGGGTGGTATTCAAGACAAGGTTTTGCTGTAGTTTTGGAGCCTGTCCTGGAACTAGCTCTTGTAGACCAGGCTGGCCTCGAATTCACAAACTGATTGTAATTGTATTAATTATGCGTTTCTGTGATTTCTCAAGCATGTTGACAGAACAATACAGCCCCCACATACAAGCAGGCACTAAGGACAACATTTTGGTCTTTGTCACAGGTTGTTGCCATCACCAGGAACAGCAATTCCATCCTGTGTCCTTTCATTCAACTGTGGTGGAAACGACACTGAGAAACTGGGAATGATGATGTGAAATCAGGCAGATGGAGATTTGAAACAATCCCAATATCTCCATCAACTTAAATACTCAATATCCAGCTAGTAGTTTTAATGAAGCAACGTCAACAACTGTCTTCTTTGCAAAGACCCAAATGATCTGTCACATGACAGGATCTGAAGACCCATAGCACCCAGAACCTGTACAGAATTCTTCATGTTTCCTCCAACTCTGTTGGAGGAAGGGAGGCCGCTTGTTGGTTCCCGGCTGCCCGGCTAGCTTAAACCTGAAATAATCACACAAAAATTGTATTAATTAAATCGCTGCTTGGTCCATTAACTCTAGCTTCTTATTGGCTAACTCTTTTTATTAATTTAACCCATTACTATTAATCTGTATATTGCCACATGGTTGTGGCTTACCGGGTAAAATCCCCAGTGTCTCTGGTGGCTTCTTAGCTTCTCTCTGACTCCACCCTTCTTTCTCCCAGCATACAGCCTAGCTTTCCCTGCCTAGTTCTATTCTTCCCTGACATAGGCTCAAAGCAGTTCTTTATTCATTAACCAATAGAAGCAACACAGAGACAGAAGGACCTCCCATGCCACAACTCTTCACCATTTTTGCTCAGAGACTGAATATGGATGGTGAAACAAAAGATCCAGCTATGTGCAATCCATCTGTGCAGTTGCAAGACAGGGATTCCAACGATTGAGGCATGGAAGCATTAAGTTTAATTTTATCTTTAGGTTGGTTGATTCTTGACTTTTTGAGAGGAAAGGGCTGCCATTGTTCATTACATCAAATAACTAAGTTCAAAATTAAACATGAAATTTGAGGTTTTCTTATCCCTGGCCAGAGCTCTGTGTGGTATATGAAGAAAGCAGTTGCTTCCACATGTCTGGAATATAGAGAGGTATTCAAGATGGAGACACTAATCTATGTTTTTCCAGCCCATGGGTGAGGCTTCCAGACACTGACTGAGCTCTTCCTGACATGCAGACGAAAATGAAAACCGGGATCCTCCAAAGTGAGAGGTTGTAGATGAGATGGATCATCAGAGTCAGTGGAGAAACAGCATCCAGGAAATTAAAAGAAAATGAAGAAAGAATTGTCACAGGAGCTAAGGACAAAATTGATTCTTGAAAGGATGTAATCAACCATGTCAAAAGCATTAGGGGATGAGGATGGACAATGTGTTATTCAATTTCACCACCCAATGCTATTGGGTCTTCAGGAGAGATTGGATAGAATGGGGGTGGGGAAAACCATAACAGAAATGAGCCCAATGCCAGGCATGGAAATCTCATCATGGGATTCCATGCTCTGTTGCCCTATCCCCTGGTGCACCTCTGTTGTGGTCTGACCTATATACTCACTCTGTGCCTCTGCCATTCGCCTGTGCATCCCTAGCATCACACACAGAGGGAGCTCTCTACAGCACACCAGGCCAGATTGGCAACCTTGTGCCTGGCTCTGCTTTGCTGAACTGAAACCACGCAAGGCTTGCATTTTCCTTGTTCAGCTTTCTCCCCTCTTTTTAAATCCTTTAACACGATTACTCTCTAGCCTCCTTCTTCAAGGAGTTCACCAGGAGAGCTATCCTACAGGATTCCATCTTGGAAACCTCTGTCTGCCTTGGGATATGAGATGAAAAAGTGAAAAGACTTCATGTCCTGCAAGTATGCAAGTACACACACACACACACACACACACACACACACACACACACACTACTGAGTCAGTCAGTGATTCCTTTATGTACATACATCTGTTTAGACTGACCACTTAGACTTGAGGAGCCTTCTTTCAGAAGAAAATGGTTTCTCCCTCTCTCAGCAACATCAGTTGCCTCTAGCTCTTCACCCAGGATCAGGCCTCCATCATATCAGCTGGGGATGTCTTCATGCTGGTCTTGTGCAGGTAGCCACAATGTTGAGATTTTGTGGGGACAGCATCACTGTCATGTCTAGAAGATACTCTGATACCAGGCACCTTGGCCCTGTGGCTCTGATAATCTTTTCGGCACCTCATCTAGGATGTTCCCTAAGCCTTGTGTATAGGAGTTGTGTTTGTGGATACACCAATTGAGGCTCGGAACCCACAAATAACTGACATCAAATTCTAGTGATGAAGTGGGGGAAAGAGAACTTGACTCCACTCTTGGTGGGACTGCAAACTGGTGCAGCCACTGTAGAAACTGATACAGAGAATCCTATGAAAGCTGAGACTAGATCTACCATATGACCCCTGATGTAGCTACCTTTCTCTTGATGTGGTAAAACACCATGATCAAGGAGATGCATCAAAGAAAGCATTTAATTTGGCTTACTGTTTTGAGAGGATGAGAGTCCGTGATGACAAAGCAAAGGGACAGTTGGGAGCTCACATCTTGGTCTGCAAACAGGAGGGAGGGAGAGAGAGAGAGAGAGAGAGAGAGAGAGAGAGAGAGAGAGAGAGAGACAGAGAGAAAG
>NW_004949108.1:474348-477224 GCF_000317375.1 Microtus ochrogaster | reverse complement strand
GAGAGAGAGAGAGAGAGAGAGAGAGAGAGAGAGAGAGAGAGAGACAGAGAGAAAGTGCTGAGAGTCACATGAGTCTTCTGAAACCCTGAAACACTCCCTGAAATGACAAATCTCCTCCAACAAGGCCACGTCTCCTAATCCTTCCCAAACAATTCCACCCCATCAATTAGGGAGGAGGTATTTAAGCATAGGAGCCACGGAGGCCATTCTTGTTCAAACCATCACAATCTAGATATACCAGCCCTTGATGTATACCTGAAAGGACTCCATATCCTACTACAGAGTTGTTCTCCATGCACTGTTTGTTGTGTTCTATTTACAATAGACAGGAAAGGGAAGCCACTTGGATGTCCATCAACTAATGGGTAATGAAAATGACATCTTTACTGATTGGTGGTATACGCCTTTAATCCTAGCACTTGGGAGGCAGGGGCAGGCAGATCTCTGCAAGTTCAAGGCCAGCCTGGTTTACAAAAGCTAGTTCCAGGACAGGTTCCAAAGCTACAGAGAAACCCTATCTGGAAAAAATGAAAAAGAAAGAAAGAAAGAAAGAAAGAAAGAAAGAAAGAAAGAAAGAAAATTATTCTCTCTCTCTCTCTCTCTCTCTCTCTCTCTCTCTCTCTCTCTCTCTCTCACACACACACACACACACACACACACATTTGTTGACCAGTGCAGAAGCTCGGTGCAGTCAGAGAGTTTGAAAATCTTTATTAGTTAATATTCTAACACTTGTAAAGTGCCTGATAGTTGGCAGTTATGAGATATAGCAAGGATTAAATAAATAAAAATAATAATCAAGATTTGTGTGCAGGCTTATTTCAAAATGAAATACACAGCCTGTGTTGCTGCCTTAGTAAAGCTATGATTGAACAATCTATAAAATGTGTTCCTAGAGGTCATGAGCCTGTGTTTATTCCTGTAACTTTACTTCTGTGGTGCTGGGGAAGGAACCAATAGGATGCAAGCACTCTGCTAACTGCTGAGCTACATCCCCAAGCTCTGTTATATGGAACTATTGATTTCTCTCAGAGAAGCCTGCAATCCCAGCACTTCGGGTATTAAAGAACACAGGTTGTGAGTTCAAGATCATCCCAACTACACAGGAAAACTCAGTTTCTAATAAATGAAACCAGAGCAGAAACATTGAAAAGCCATTCTCTTTGAGGAGTGGAATTACTTTTATTTTAAATATTCAGGAAAGGCAGAGCAGCCTTCAAAGGCGTGTTAAAATAGTATCTGCTTTCTGAGGGCACCCGATGTGCCCACACATACCCAAGAGACCATAAAGGCACTTTTAAACGGCTAGGTGGAATATTTTCCTGACATGACCAGTCGATCTCACCACTTTCCCCATTCATCTGTCTAGAAGCTGCTTTTGAAGGTCTTCCACATGCTAAACACGATCCTAACCTTGGAAGAGCTTTCTAGCCACAATGTCAAATATTACTTCCTTTGGGGCTCATGGTTCACAGGAAGAAAAAACCATGGATATCACTCTATGCTAGTATGGAGTTTCTTTGATATGCAGAATGATGAGAAAGGAGGAAACGCTGCTGCTGCCATTTAGAAGGTGACATCCGGACATGAGGGGAACCTCACAGCAGGGTTCAAAGAGCTCAGAGAGCTTGCTAGCAGAGACTCAGGAGGGACACCAGGAGGCTGGAAGGGCTTGTGCAAACTGGGAGCTCTGGCTTGGTGGAGTGTAGCTGGAAGCAAGCTGGGGGAAGGAAGGCCTGTGTGCAACAGAGGCGCAACTGAGAAGATCTGGCCATGAGTTTCATCCCTTGGTATTTAATATGTGTGTAATAAAACAGCGAAGTGGGTGAAGGGCCTAGTGAGGCCTAGCAATGTCATCATGAAATGTCATCATGGAATGTCATGTCATCATCAAAATAAAATCATTTTCATCACTGTCAATGTCATCGTGAAAGCGAAAGCGTGACTCTAAGGGACGGACAGAGTCATTGTCTCACAATCTTGGTTTACGGAGTTGGATATTAAAGTGAGCTTTGTGCTTTGGGGTGGTGACAGCCTCCCTAGGAGAACACCCCTGCCATGAAAGGTGGCCTATATCACCCTTCAGAAGAGAAATGGGGAGATGAAATAAGTATATTGTGTAGAGCGCCAGTTCCTAGTCTCTTTGGCTGCTGCTAGATTCCATGGTGTTTGACCATGCCAAAGTGTTGTGTGTGCCTGTTCCATTGTCATCTGGCAGCCTGCAGGAGGAAAGTGGAGCTTAAAGAAGAATATCCCGTCGGGAGGCGGCAGTACCCTTGATAAAATGGTTCAAAATTAGGCAAAATTTTGCTTTCTGTTTTAAAGAGGTGAAATCACATTTAGAGATAATACTATGAGTGTGATCACGATAGAAAGTTGGTAATTTCTTAAATTAAAATGTTAAGGTCTGAGAGAGAGCTCCATTAGCAAAGTGCTTGCTGTACAAGCATGGGAACTTGGGTTAAATCTCTAAAACACACACAAAGTAGCTGATCATGGCGACATACGCCTGTCACTCCAAAACTGGGAAGGTGGAAGCAGGAATATCCCCAGGGTTCACTAGCAGGCCAGCCTGGTCTGCAAGGACAGCTCCAGCTCAATGTGGTAGTGTGTCTCACAAAAATAGAGTGGCTCCGGTAGAATGACATCCAGGCTTTATCTCAGGCACATGCAACCTCACATACATGCACTTAAAAATAAAACAGACATGTAATTCTTTTTACGTTTCAAACAGTCTGAAAATTGAAGGGTGAGTGATGCTGAGCCTCCAGGAAGGCTCTAGAGAATCGTCCATGGGTTTCCTCCAGTTACTGTAGAATCTGTAATCTTTGCCTTGCAAACTCATCGTTTTCTTTTTTTTTTAATTTATTTATTTA
>NW_004949108.1:471864-473069 GCF_000317375.1 Microtus ochrogaster | reverse complement strand
AAGAATGGATGAAGAAAGTATGGAATATATACATATTAGAGTACTACTCAGCAGTAAAAAACAAGGACTTCTTGAAGTTTGCGTACAAATGGATGGAAGTAGAAAACACTATCCTGAGTGAGGTAAGCCAGACCCAAAAAGACTCATCGTTTTCTGCCTCTCATTTTCAGGTTCTCTTCCTTCTTTAAGAGTTAGGCTCTGAAATGGCCTTCTGGTACGGCCATCATACCCTGGGTATAAAGTCTACCCTTCATCTACTATGTATGATTCTGTGTTAAGTGAGAACACCAAGACCCTGTTTCCAAATAAAGTCACATTCTGCATTCTGGTGGACAATCTGAGTGGATAGGACCCTAGTGAAATTCTGTTCTCAAAACCAATATAAGAAAGGGTTAGGACAAGGAAACAAAAACCTTAAGTTGAGAGTGAGCCCATGGAAACCAATAACAGCCTATTTCTTCATTCTTGGAACATTCTAGTGCACGTATGTGCATGTGTGCAGGTGCACATGTGTATGCATGTGTGCAGGTACGCATGTGTATGTGCATGTATTCACTTTTCAGAATCCACAGATGTTTCTGAGTCTACGTAGTGCTGTAGTTTATGTCATAATTGACCGCTATAATTCACAGAACAGCTACTCACAAACACTGTCATGTGTGTGCATACACAGCTATACTTTATGTCTTTCTCACTACAGCCTCACGGGGGACAGCTGCAAACATCACGGGTGTTTTTCTCTGAGTCCCATCTGAGCCTCCAGTGAGTGCATGATCATTTGTTATCTTGTCTGGGACACTCAAGTGTTGTAGAAAAGGACATGGTTAACAAAAGAGTCTATGGATCTGAAGAAAAAAAAAGTACACCATGGCAAAGATGGAGATGATCTGGGAAACTGTTAACTCTTTCATCAGGGAGCTGTTTCATGTTTAACATTGAACAATGAGAAGATAAATGAATCAATGGACCATGCGGAGTGTGGATACAGAGGAGTAGGCCTTGAGCAAACACAGGTAATAGGGACTTCTGGGTGCTGGAAATTTGAAGGAGGAAGCTGCATTGAGCCCCTGGGGACAGTCCAGGCATCTGTGGCCATCTCTGGGGCTTTTGAGACTTAGGCTGTGTGTCACACTTCAGGTTTCCTAGTGTCTTGTCCTGTCTCTGTTCCACTGGGTCATGTACATGTCCATTCTATAACAGAAGAC
>NW_004949108.1:458293-471660 GCF_000317375.1 Microtus ochrogaster | reverse complement strand
AAGACGCCATCACTGTGAACCTGGAGCTGATCTGTCTTGTACATGTCCATTCTATAACAAAAGACGCCATCACTGTGAACCTGGAGCTGATCTGTGTTGCCATCACTCATCTCTCACTCTAGTCTTTCTCATCAATGATGGCGGCGTCCACTCACCAGCGAGGTTTGCTCCCTTATTCCTTCCAGTTTGCTTCTGGCATCACGAAGATGACCCAGTCCTCCAGTCTCCTTCTCTAGAGGTTGTAGATGGAGCGGCGGGCTGTGTTCCGCCTGGCTCCCAGCCGCCTGGCTAGCTTATGCCCTGAAATAATTACACGGAAACTGTATTCTTTTAAACACTGCTTGGCCCATTAGCTCTAGCCTCGTATTGGCTAACTCTCACATCTTGATTAACCCATATCTAAAAATCTGTGTAGCACCATGAGGTGGTGGCTTACCGGTAAGATCTTAACCTGCATCCATCTTGGAGAGGAGAGCCATGGCGACTGACCTCACTGCCTTCTTCCTCCCAGCATTCTGTTCTGTCTTCCCCGCCTACCTATGTTCTTCACCTATCAGGCCAAGCAGTTTTATTAATTAACCAATGAAAGCAACAGATAGATACAAGACCCACCTCCATCAAGAAGTGATTGACCTATCCAAGTATGGTCTGGGATATCCTAGATACCATGTCTTTTCAAAACTAAGCCACCATTATGTCATATCACTGTCTCTGAATCTTTCAGTTCATGTCCCATGCTCTTATTTGAACATCATACCAGAATATTGCAAATGTTGAGCAAAACATGGTATTCATTCAGAACATTAAATTTAGTATATGAGATCTTTGCTGATATAGAAGTATGAGTGACAGGGCAGGAAAGATGGTTCAGAGATTATGGTCACATACTACTCTTGCAGAGGCTCCAAGTTCAAGTATCAGTATCCTTGTTGTGGGTGCTCACCACTGTCTGTAACTCCAGCTCTGAAGGATCTGATGTTCTCTCTGGTCTCTGCTAGTACTGCACACATATATGTGTATACTCACATTCAATCTGAGAGACACAGCACTGTAAGCAATAAAACAAATCCCTTACACAATGGTCATGATAACAAAGTACTCCTTTTTTTGAAATATTATGTAAATCATTCCAGTATAGTAGAAACTCAGGAGCCAGAAATTGAGATAAAGACCTGATAAATCCAAGGAAAGCAGAGAGTTGATCAATGGATCCTCTCCCCACAATTCTCCCCATACATCCTGGAAATGCTCTCTCCTCTTTTCCTGTCCTCTCTAGCAGACCTCGTAAGTCCTCCAGGAACTCTGTGACTAATCCCAGTCAGTCAATTGCTGACTCCGTCCTTTGAATCAAAGCAGCTCTCTTGGCACAGTGGATTGGCTGTGTGAACAATTCTCCCACATCACTTCTTAAACATAAATAAAAACTGTAGAGTGGCCATGATGCATGAGCTTGAAGGAAGATGATGGAAAGTGATTATATGAAAATATCTGTTTCTTAGAGTTGGTGATTTATTTTATGTGAATGTCGATGATTTAATCATACAGTGAAATATACAGAAATATTTCAATTAAACACAGAGATAATTAATACAACTTTCTATAAAGCTTTCGGACTCCTGGGAGATACAAAGATACATGGTACCAATGAAAATCTCGGAGAAATGAGGACATTAAATGGATAATTATTGCATGATGTTAAAAGAGAAACCCAGTTCTTTTTTCTTAAATATTGAGAAAGTGTGGAGAAACTGAATCTGTGTGCTTACACACAGAATGCATGCACATGTATGTATACCGGCATATTTATATTATTCTCCATAATCAGGATTGCGATGTTAAATGAATAAAATGTGAGTGCAATTGTGTCCTGGGCCTCATTTGAAAGCCTCATAGGTGATCTGGGCTTTGGTGTGTGTGCTAAATCTGGGACTCGCCACCTGATCTGCTCCCAATTTATTGGTGAGGGGAATTCACTCTAAATAGCACCATTAACAAAGAAAATGGTCAGCAGATGTTTCCTGTTTGTGGAGCTGGTCCTGACAATTATTGTCTAGCCCTTTCAACATTATCTGCAAACTGGAGGAGAGGAAGGCTGACGAGATGGACTGAGGCCCTTTCCATCTCTAGTAGATTAAATTTCACTGCCAGGGATTTGGTGGGGAGACCTCAGAATGCCTTAACTATTTTTATTCTATCATTCTGTTGATAATTTTTTAAACTCTTGTTCAGAAATGCAATGTTCTAAAAATACAGTTGTATACTAAAGCATGATTGCTAACCAGTGCTTTGAAAAGTGCATGCCATTCTTTTTTTGAATCATCGTGTGTGTGAAGATGGTGTCTCTGCTAAGTGGGATCAGATATGAATAACAGTCACAATAAGACAATGAGCCCTGTGGGGCCCTGAGATCCATCACTAGCACAGGAAATATAAAGTATGAATATCTGCCATGAAGCCATGGAGACAAGACTCTGTAAGAGAGAAATGAAACCAGGGCCACCAAGATGGTTCAGTGGGTGAAGGTGCTTGCCACCAAGCCTAATGACTTCATTTGATCCACAGGACCTGCATGGTGGAATTGGGTAGTAATTCTTGCAAACCGTCCACTGGCCTCCACACACATGCCATGGCACATGCACGGATGTGCATGTACACGCATACATACACAAGGCACACTGGATGCATGTAATAAATAAAAAAAAACCAAGACAGTCATGATTATTTTCCTTTGCAAACCAGAAATTTCAGTTGCTCGTTTCTAGATTAACTGTTTATTACGAATCTCTAAACACATTCTGGCATGTGTGGATGTTTGTGTGTTGACAAACTGTACAAATATTCATCCAGCGTCACACACAGAACAGTAAAGTAAAATAAAACAAACAAAAAGAGATAATGAATTGTCTCCTGAAGAATATTGTCACCAACCTGCTACTGAGCCCTTCTCACGGTGAGAAAAGACCTTCTTGGGTGAAGGACAAACCTTAGCAAGGTTGCAAGATGCTCATTCCTGCTTGGGGAAGTGTGTGCAGCTGATGGGGCCAATGGGGAGAGATTCTCAGTTTGGGGTCCAAGATACAGAAGTGGGACCCAGTGGCCTGGGAAGTGTGTCATAGTTTCTCCACTGTAAGCTATGTAAACGAGGGTACTGCCCGTCCACAAGTAAGAACATAGATTGATGTTGTTGTAGTTTGCAATCAGCAACATCAAGGGAAAATACAGTTTTATGTTTCATGGTATTGGTGAGAACTGGAGGCTTGGGTAGTGTACTGATTTGGATGGGAATGCCCCTTCATGGGCAAACGTATTTGAACAATTGATTCCCACTTTGTGATGCTGTCTGGTGTAGTCTTGGTGACGGAAGGAAGTTGCTGCACTGGGTTTTGAGGGTAGATAGTTTTGCCTCCCATCTGTTCTCCCTCTTGCTTGCAGTGGAGGATGTGAGCTCTTAGCGTCCCGCTCTGAACGTCATGTTTTTCTTCCCACTCTGATCGACGGCGAGTCCCTCTGGAACTGTAAGCCCGAGTAAACCTTCTCCTCTCAAAGCTGGTGCTGTGTTTTATCACAGTGAAAGAGAATTCCCTGATACAGTTACTCTTGAGTAACACTAATTAAAGCGCAATTGGAATCCGAATCATTAAAATTATCTCAGAATTATTATAGGATTAAAAATTTTGTCAGATTCATTTGCTAAATGAATCTTATTCTAAATCTCAGAATAAGAAATACTGAAGATTAACTTGATAGGAATGCCATTGACATTTTAAAACCAAGTTATTAGCCAATTCAGGTAACAAGTAAACTTGAAACATTACACGTAACATGTAATATCATTGAGCCATATTTAATTTTATACCCACAATGGCTTCTTTAAAATACACCTGTTATTGAAAAATTTTCAAACTGTCTCATCCAGATTAATAAAAAGGAATGTACAGATTGCATTTGATATGAATAAGGTCCATATTAGTCTCCTCCACAGGATAGCTTGCTCTGAGATTTGGCTCAGTTGATGCCACCGAAGCAGACCTCAGGGCACTTCCTTTGCCTTTTCTACAAGGGAGAACACTGTAGTTTCCTAGGACATGAAGAAGGGTGGAGGTTCACAAGGGAACCTGGCATGTGTCTTCTTGGCATTGAACGCTTTCCTTTAGCTGCTTGAGAATGCTTGCAGGATTTTAGCAGGAGGGAGAGGACCGGCTGCTTTGCAAAGATTAGCCTCTCTGCTTCCAATTACTCAGAACTGGCATCACTTTGATCAGGTATGTTTGCTTTGATTTTGAGCTAACAGCAGATCATTAAAAAGTGCCCATGATGTTTTTATTGCTGCTGATGAGGCAGCTCTCTGCAAATTCAAAACCCTGTAAGCAGAAACTCTGCACTGGAGAATGGGCAGGCGAAGGCTTTGCATTCATCAAGACTCGCCTCGGCTTTCTGGTTTTCCTGATGCACTCTCTGGGCATGATCTGAGCCCCATAGGAAAGATGCAGAAGCTCTAGTGTCCGAAGCTGTAGTGTGGGTACAAGTTGAGATTCACCAGCCAGCAGCCCTGGTACTGTGGCAGGCTCCCAGCCATAGATACCCACTGTCTCCATCTGTGACGAGACCACCACAATCCTGATACCACCATATTGGACTGTGAGGGTTGTGTATGCTAATGTTAGCCTGGCGGCTTTGCCTAGAGGCCCATATTGATGTCTGCCTAGACTACCGTTACTGTGCTGTAACTGTTCTCAGGGTGGTGATCGTCTTGTGCTCAAACTTGAATTGAGACAACATTCCAAAAGTTTGATTACCTTATATCATTCAAGGCTCAAATATATGTGCGACGCTCAGGTAGGACATTGAAGACAACTGCTTTTCAGCTTCCCGGTGGCCAGATCACAGATGGCAGAGAGGACAACACTGACTTCTGAGTGTCACTCATGGCTGTATCCTGATGTTGCAGGGTGTCTTGTTCCTGATAGTCTGTAGAGCCAGGTGCGAGCCTACTGTGAATGCCTCAAGGCAAGCGGCTCAGGAAGGACGGATCTACCATGTGGGTAAGGGAGAGTCACATGCTGCTTTGTTTCATTCCGAGGGGCTTCTGTTTGCCACTGGAATAAGAGAGGGAGCCAGGTGTAAAAATGGGGGTCGGTTTTGACAAGGGGGAAAAGAAGCCTATTTTCTTCTTACCTAGAAGGAGAAAGAGTTGATTTATTCTTTTCTGGTATCAAGATCGATTCTTCTTCCTAATGAACAAAGTAAGTTCTAAAAGTCTTCAGTAATAAAGAATCAGTCAGTCAGCATTTAGTTAACTCTTTTTCTTCAACCATATCTTTTGCGTGTAACTCAGCACACATGAATGCATGCCTGTGTATGTGACACACACACATGCGCACACACACACACACACACACACACACACACACATCTCAAGAGTGCATACAATTGCTCAAACACTCCTGGACTCAAGTACATAATTGTTACCAGTGTGTGAATTTTTCCCCCTTAATTAAAGGATGGAGGGTCAGCAAGACAAAAACAAATGAACAAACGTGGGAAGAGTAGACACTCATGGTAGCTTTGAATGTCAAAGGCGTGGTCTCGGCTAAATGAGCTCGGGGGTCTTTAGGAGGCAGAGGCAGATAAAGTCCCACTTTCCCCTCAAAGTGAGCGTCTTCGTGTTGAAAGCTTCAAAGAGGGAATATTAGGCACTTACAAACTTCTTTGTTCTTTTCTAAGAAAATAATTACGGCACAATTTATCCTAATTCAGATTTTAAGCCTTGATTAGAGATGTGCAATCTTACCTTCAAATAAAATATATAATTTTCTGCAGTGTGTGCATTCATTCACTCACTCTTCTCCCTAAATTGCAGCAAATTGCTCCAATTTCAGCTCCTCACAGTGTGCATTTAGGCCGCTCAGAAGCCAGGCTGCTCCTTCACCTACGAGCGTCCCCCAATCACTAATAGACAATGTCATTTTCATCAAGAGTGCTGAATTCTGCCGCAGGCATTTGATCTTGGCACACGAAGGAGACATGGAAGCAGCTGCTTCAGGAGGGCTTCCTGGGGGGCCGGATCATGGCGATTCCAACCTGTCAGTGACTTTCCACGGCCCTTCACTGCCTTGCCGCTGCTTTGTAACTAGCAGCTTTTATTCACCATTGCTGTATTTAAATCCAAATGCAAGGCTTCAGTGTCTGTGAGGAGTGGGGAGCTGGTGTGGGTACTTGGAGAGCATTGGGTTGGGGAGGGGAAGGAGAGGTAGGTGGAGGTGGAGGATGCTGTCCACACCCTCCCTCCCCCGTGAGGAGAAGTGAGAGGGACCACCAGGGAAGGGCTCCTGTCCTGTTTTCTTTTGCTGGTTTTTTTTTTCACATTAGCAAATTCAGGAGGCAAGCTCTGTCATCATTGTCCACTATTGGCACTGAGATGGAAGCTAATGCATTACTGCTGAGTGACAGAGTTACAGTTTTGAACTCAGAACTCATACTGTAGAAGCCAGGATACAACCACCCCATTCCAGGAAGGAGAGCTAGGGAGTTTTCGTGAGGTCTGATGGTGATCAGTCTGGTTGAAGCCCAGGATCTGGTGACTGGAAAGTGTTTTGTTTACTACTGCACTGATTTCGTGTGTTCTAACTTATACCTTGTTAAGAGAGTTTCTGTCCTATCCTGTTCCACAGCTATTCAGTCCCACAGAAACAAGCAGAGGTCTACCTTAATTATAAACTGATTGGCCTATTAGCTCAGGTTTTCTTATTAACTAACTCTTACATTGTACATTAACCATTTATTCTTGTCTGTGTTAGCCACATGGCTTGGTACCTTTTATCAGTGAGGCAATCTCATCTTGCTTCCTCTGTATCTTGGTGATGACTGCAGACTGAGCCTTTTCTCTCCCCAGAATTCTCCTGTTCTGGTTGCTCTGCCTATACTTCCTGACTGGCTACTGACCAATCAGCATTTTATTAAATCAGTACAAGTGACACATCTTTACAGGTTACAAGACCATTGTCCCACTATTAACTCATAACTTACATTAACCCATAGTCTTGTCTGTGTTAGCCACGTGGCTTTGTTACCTTTTATCAGCGAGGCGTTCTCATCTTGATTCCTCTGTGTCTGGGTGATGACTGTATAGTAAGCCTGTCCTCTTTCCAGAATTCTCCTGTTCTGGTTGCCTCACCTATACTTCCTGCCTGGCTATTAGCCAATCAGCATTTTATTAAATCAGAAAAAGAGGCACATCTTTACAGAATACAAGACCATTGTCCCAAAGCAATACCTGAACATCATGATTCTGTTTCGTGATGGAGGAATTCACATAGTTTGTGATGGAGACTCTGATGTTGTGTTTAGAGATATAGCTCAGGGGTAGGATGTTACCACGCATATGCAAAACATGGGTCTTGTTCCCTATAACAGAACAGGAGAAGAAAAAGAGAGAGAGAGAGAAAACTGCAAAAAGACATGTCACAAAACAGAAAAGGGAAGAAAAGTAAACCAAGGAATAACTTTTGTTGCCCACAAACATTCTTCAGTGGATCTTTTCAACCACATGCCTTTAATTAACATAGATTTTCATTCATGTATACTAGGCTTACATGGCTTAAAACCAAAAGCAAAGCAAACAAAGAATTTTTGGAACTTTGCTGGCACCCAGGACCCCTCCTCACGGAGAGTTCTGTACATTCATGTTTATTCAGTCTCAAGACTTTCTTTGTTTGTTTGTTTGCTTGCTTAACAAAAGAAAACAAGGTTTTAGTTTAGGGGAAGAGTGCTTTGATAGCATTTAAAAAGTCATGAGTTCAAAACTAGCACCAATGAGGAAAAGGAAAAGAAGAGAAGAAAAAGAAGAAGAGGAAGAAGAAGAAGAAGAAGAAGAAGAAGAAGAAGAAGAAGAAGAAGAAGAAGAAGAAGAAGAAGGAGAAGGAGAAGAAGAAAAAGAGGAAGAAGAAAAAGAGGAAGAAGAAGAAGTTATTGATTTGTTTGGAATTATCAGTCATTTATGACTTCCAAATTTTGTTTTATAATAAGAGGAACTGCTGTCATATTGGGTCCTTTTGGATTTTATTATGTTCTTAGTTGTGGGGGGGATCTAGTTGAATATGCCTCCTAGATGTCTACCATATTGTCTTATAAATTTTTTATTTCCCTTTAAATAGTTAAGTCCTTTTGAAAATAAAGTATATTTCAAGATTATAGAACTTTTGTTCATATTATTTCTAAATTTCTAGAATTTGTATCATATTGCTAGTTAAGGTACAATTTTTTATTTCCCATAATGTCATGATGTATTTTGATATCTAATAAGTTTTGCCTTGACCAGCTTGGGCCCTTACAACAAAATATCATAGACAGAGAAGCATAAGAAGATGTTTCTTCCTCAAAGCACTAGGAACCATGGACACAAGATAAACATTCTGGCCAATTTGGTTCTTGGTGACAGCTTGATCTAATTTGAATCTGAAATGCCTCTCACAGGTTCCTGCTTTGAATGCTTGTTTTCAGATTGTGCCACTATTGTAGGAGGCTATGGGGCACTTGAGAGATGGAGACTACATGGCAGAATTAGGTCACTGTGAGTTGTCTTTGAAGTTCTAACTCCTATATTGTCACTGTTGCCTGGCTTCTCATGATGAGCATGGCCACAACCACACACATCTGCTTCTGCTACTGTGAACTGACACATTCCACCAAGCCTTCCCCCACCAGGATGGACTGGAATCCTGAAACAAACCAAGTATCTTCTGCCTTGAGTGATCTGTTAGTTACAGTGTTTAGAGGGGCACGGAAGTAACAGAGTTAGAATTTGGGACACAGTTGTTGGGAGAAATTTCAAAGAATGAAGACAGGACTAGAGAATTTCTAGAAGCAGAGTATGGTGATTCTGCTAAGAGCATAGAAAACCAGAAAACTGACACTAACAGACACAGTGACAGCCTAGCTTATGAGGTCCCAAATGAAAATAAGGGAGTTGTACTCTAAAACATTTTGTTACAGTGTGGAAAGAAGATGAAGAGGAGAAGGAGGAGGGGGAGGAAAAGGAGAAGAAAGAGAAGCAAGAGGAAGAAGAAGAAGAGGAAGAGGAAGAGGAAGAGGAAGAGGAAGAAGAAGAAGAAGAAGAAGAAGAAGAAGAAGAAGAAGAAGAAGAAGAAGAGGAGGAGTCTACATTTCCATGTGTTCAAAACAACACAGCAATCAAGGTGTGGTAGTTTCTGCTGGGTACTTTTAGCCAGATAGACATTGAGAATTGGGAACTAAAAAATTCAAGACAACATGCGATTAAAGCAGAATGTGTTTAAGGTGGTAAACAAAGAAGCAGGGACTGCTGCAGAGATTAAGAACAATAAAAACCAAGGAATTAACATATAGGCAATTTTTAAATGTGTATTTGGAAATGTGAGGGACTGACAACGTTTACCCATCACAGGCTTTAGAGTTTAAAATTGAAAGCGTGTTTGAAAGACTTCCCTTTGCAAAGGCAATATTACTTGGGTACTTTTCTCAAAGAGCATGACATTGGGAAGCTTTTCATGGGTCCATCATTATTTTCCTGAGTATTTTGTGTTATGCATACCAAGAGCTATGTGCAATGGTGGGAACTGCATGGAACAGGGTAGCTATACATGCACACATATAAATATATGCACAAAATACATGCACAATATATGCACATTCATATATGCATAAAAATATGAACAATACATACATATAGGCACACATATACATGCATATTTACATACATCCCTTATGTGCTGAAAGTCTTTTAAAGTTTTCTGTGTTTACATTTGATTTTTCTTACCTTGTCATGTCTATTATTGCATTCTCACCTGGTAATTTACACATCCAAAGATTTGAAAATGGAAACAAAGTGGATCTGATGTGGATGATCAAATAATTGTTGAGGTCATCCCGGTGTGGGGTCTGGGGAAGGGGAGAAGCACACGCACATGATAGTACACTCCGGGCTACAGGATTTCACTCTTTCACAATACGATTCACTCAGGCTGTGTCAGCAGGCTGGACTGTAAAAGCCTTAAAGGTCACACTTGGCTAAATCCTTATCTTCTCTGAGACACAGCTTACAAAATGGAAATCACAATACCACCAGCTTTATTGCAGGGGCCCAACGTCTACTGACAGGAGCCCCTTCAGTATCCCAAGTTACCAGGGCAAGGGAAGGCAGGATTTCTGGGTCAGTTTTCTGTGTCTGTTTCCAGTGCTTAGCTGCTGGCCTTCTGAGAAGTCTTGCTTGTCCTTTGTCCTGTCCTTCTGTTCTGCCAGGCCCTGAATCGCAGCTGACGATGTCCATTTGATTTAAATGAGGTCCCGTAAAATCTGGCCCTGCTCTCAGCAGCTGCACAGAGTCGCTCAAGTTTCCCAGGAGAACTTCCACGTTTGGCTGCTCATCTGAATCCTGCCTGAATAGCCTAAGCTGGGACTTGGGAATTGGAAACCTCTGCTGTGCGCTTCCCGGGGTACGTGGGGGACACTGCAGGAGTGGGAGGGGGAGGTGCCGAAAACAGGGCAGTTTACTGAACCCTTGCTCTGTTACATGCACTTGTCCGTGCAATTTTGTCAAAAGCTCTCATGGACTTTAAGAGCCACAGAAAGGCCTTGATCTTTCTCCTGTCACCCCAATCCCACCCTCCACCCCACTGACCACTGTGTGCACTGACAGTGTTTCAGAAAGTTGAATAAGCACCATTTAATCAGTGCTTGGGACCTCAATTCCCAAGATGCACAGAGCCAAGGGCAAAGTTATTGTTGTCAAATGAGAAATTGGACATAGAGAAGGACAGAAACCCAGACAGGTCCAACCAGGAGGATCTCTGTTTTTGCACTGAAACCACAGATGGTCCAAAGGGATGGTGAGCATCCTCATAGGGAGACACAAGAAGAGAATGGAGAAGCCTTGGCTCAGAGGAACACCAGGTGCAAGGTGTGTGCCCACACATCTCTGTTCCATCCCTGACACTAGGTTGAAGGCTACAGGTGAGTTCATAGCATATATGAACACTTCCACTCCCTTTTTCTCAAGGCCCAGTACCAGTCTGCTTGATTGGCATGTGTCTTCCACCTTGTTGGAGGAGGCCTTGTGCATGATGCTTCTTACCTAAACGTTTCTCTCAGTGTTTGCCTTGTAAGTGTGTATTCCTTGATTCTCAATCATAACTGCTCTCTAAGTTTTTAATTATTAGCTGGGTTGATAAATATTCCCAATGCTTCTTTCAGCTGACCCTTTGGGGGCTGTTCTGCTCACGCCAATCATTAGCTAACAGTAGGCACACATTGGACAAGAGTGTCCTTAGAAGGAGAGCCATGGCTCAGAACCAGGCTCTCCCCTGGTGACCGGCCTCATGAGGCCGACTCCCAGGATGCCTCGGTGGGGGAAACAGCAAGTGCAAAGCTACAACACTGTGGCCACGCTACTGTTGTTCAGAGTGGACAGTGCAGGCTGGCTCTCACATGTGATAGGTGGAGGGGCAGGGTTGAGGGGCGCTACTTTTCCCCGTATTCATGGTTAACATTTTCTGATGCTAACATTAATCCTGCAGACATCACACAGGCGGCTTATCTCATAAGTTTAGGTCAGCATAAAATTATAGATAATATATGTGTGATGTAATGTGAGGGCATATGCATAGAGCAGGAAGTCATGATGGAATTTTAAATGCTGCTCAGGAAGTCACCTTGATCAGAAATAGCCACACAGGAAGTGACTTTGCATCAGGAGTATTTCATGGTGTCAGCGGAATTCGCATGGATGCTCATGGGATTTGAGCAGAGTGTCTTGGTCCGTGCCTGCCATCCCAGAATCGGGGACTGAAATTACAGAGAAACCCAGGACATCATAGGCTTTAGAGTGAGTTCTAGATCAGCCACAGCCACATAGTAAGATCCTGTGTCCAAAACACAGGCATACACACCCACAAACATTCGGGGTTTAGATTATAAATCTTGGATTTCAATCTAAGCTTTTCCTCTCGAAGCTGAGGGATAGTTTGTGGGATGTTGCTATCTGTTTGCAATGGCTTCCTTCACCTCCCCTCTATGGTGATAACACTGTTGCTGCTCCAGAGGAGAGTGCCCACAGGCCACGTCTTCATAATGAGCAGAGGGGAGCACAGTTGCTGGCCCATTATACCCCTGTTGTGTGAGATGCCTACATGTCTACAACGTCTCATGAGCTTTGGAAAAGAGTCTCCTTGGCTGCTTTACTAGTACGGACATGGGGGGTAGCTGAGAGTTTTTGCTTCAGGTGCATAGTCAGCTAGTGGAAGAATCTGACCCTCTTCTGTCTTCCCAAGGCCTCTTTCCAACCTCCCAGTGCTGCCCTAATAGGTGACCACAGTGGACATCTTGTGTGTCTTCTATAATGATACAGAATTCAATTCATCTTTTAGAATACCAGTCCGTGTGTGCGTGTGTCTGTGTGTGTGTGTGTGTATATGTGTGTGTGTGTGTGTGTGTGTGTTTGTGCGTGATGTTTTTCAAATTGACAGTGAGACTGGAAGACAGCTTAGTGGTTAAGAGTACTTGCTGTCCTTGCAGAGCCCTGGAGGTTGGTTCGCCACTCATGTGTCCTGTGCCTGATGAACGCCTGGAATTTCGGCTCCAACAGATTCAATACCCGCTTGTGGCTTCAAAGGCTTGCGGGTGTGCACACATGTACACACAAATAAATAAAAGTAAATATTGAAGGTGTGGCTGGCCCTGCGAGCAAATGAAGCTTCAAACCGAAACAGCAGAACTTTTGGAAATTCTCTCTGACCCCAGAAACAAATATTAAGTATCAAGAGAACTTGATACTAAATATTGAGGTCTGCACCTGTGTGTCATTTTCTTGCCTCTTCACAAAGGCTTTTGCTTCCACTGTGGACCGATGCTGAGAGATGCTCCACTTTTTACAGGAACTACGGAAAAAAAAAAGTTCCCTGAGGCAAGCCACACGATCAAACAAGTTGAGGTTACCATCACCTCAGTCTCGCCATGTCATTTTTTGAGCCTCTTTGGCTAATGTTATTGCTGCGCTGGAGGGTTGGAGCAGCATCTTGCCCCCTTAACCGAGAATTACCAGGACATATGGTACAACCCGGAGACCTGGGTAGACAGAGCAGTTCACAGTTGCTGCCCCGCACTGGCTTCGAAAGAAGCTCAAGCCTCATGCTGGGGGCATATGCTTCTGGACTCAACACTTACTGCCTGCAGCTATGACGTCCTGCATTCTAATGGAAATGCTGCAATCTGCTCTACGGCAGCTCAGGGGGCCAGATGACAGGCACACTCCTGACAGGGACATCACTTTTATGAGACCCTGCTTTCCTAGCACCTCAGAACTGGTGTAATGAGAGAGGGGGGAGGGAGGGAGGGAG
>NW_004949108.1:451677-458008 GCF_000317375.1 Microtus ochrogaster | reverse complement strand
AAGAAGAAGAAGAAGAAGAAGAAGAAGAAGAAGAAGAAGAAGAAGAAGAAGAAGAAGAAGAAGAAGAAGAAGAAGAAGAAGAAGAGGAGGAGTCTACATTTCCATGTGTTCAAAACAACACAGCAATCAAGGTGTGGTAGTTTCTGCTGGGTACTTTTAGCCAGATAGACATTGAGAATTGGGAACTAAAAAATTCAAGACAACATGCGATTAAAGCAGAATGTGTTTAAGGTGGTAAACAAAGAAGCAGGGACTGCTGCAGAGATTAAGAACAATAAAAACCAAGGAATTAACATATAGGCAATTTTTAAATGTGTATTTGGAAATGTGAGGGACTGACAACGTTTACCCATCACAGGCTTTAGAGTTTAAAATTGAAAGCGTGTTTGAAAGACTTCCCTTTGCAAAGGCAATATTACTTGGGTACTTTTCTCAAAGAGCATGACATTGGGAAGCTTTTCATGGGTCCATCATTATTTTCCTGAGTATTTTGTGTTATGCATACCAAGAGCTATGTGCAATGGTGGGAACTGCATGGAACAGGGTAGCTATACATGCACACATATAAATATATGCACAAAATACATGCACAATATATGCACATTCATATATGCATAAAAATATGAACAATACATACATATAGGCACACATATACATGCATATTTACATACATCCCTTATGTGCTGAAAGTCTTTTAAAGTTTTCTGTGTTTACATTTGATTTTTCTTACCTTGTCATGTCTATTATTGCATTCTCACCTGGTAATTTACACATCCAAAGATTTGAAAATGGAAACAAAGTGGATCTGATGTGGATGATCAAATAATTGTTGAGGTCATCCCGGTGTGGGGTCTGGGGAAGGGGAGAAGCACACGCACATGATAGTACACTCCGGGCTACAGGATTTCACTCTTTCACAATACGATTCACTCAGGCTGTGTCAGCAGGCTGGACTGTAAAAGCCTTAAAGGTCACACTTGGCTAAATCCTTATCTTCTCTGAGACACAGCTTACAAAATGGAAATCACAATACCACCAGCTTTATTGCAGGGGCCCAACGTCTACTGACAGGAGCCCCTTCAGTATCCCAAGTTACCAGGGCAAGGGAAGGCAGGATTTCTGGGTCAGTTTTCTGTGTCTGTTTCCAGTGCTTAGCTGCTGGCCTTCTGAGAAGTCTTGCTTGTCCTTTGTCCTGTCCTTCTGTTCTGCCAGGCCCTGAATCGCAGCTGACGATGTCCATTTGATTTAAATGAGGTCCCGTAAAATCTGGCCCTGCTCTCAGCAGCTGCACAGAGTCGCTCAAGTTTCCCAGGAGAACTTCCACGTTTGGCTGCTCATCTGAATCCTGCCTGAATAGCCTAAGCTGGGACTTGGGAATTGGAAACCTCTGCTGTGCGCTTCCCGGGGTACGTGGGGGACACTGCAGGAGTGGGAGGGGGAGGTGCCGAAAACAGGGCAGTTTACTGAACCCTTGCTCTGTTACATGCACTTGTCCGTGCAATTTTGTCAAAAGCTCTCATGGACTTTAAGAGCCACAGAAAGGCCTTGATCTTTCTCCTGTCACCCCAATCCCACCCTCCACCCCACTGACCACTGTGTGCACTGACAGTGTTTCAGAAAGTTGAATAAGCACCATTTAATCAGTGCTTGGGACCTCAATTCCCAAGATGCACAGAGCCAAGGGCAAAGTTATTGTTGTCAAATGAGAAATTGGACATAGAGAAGGACAGAAACCCAGACAGGTCCAACCAGGAGGATCTCTGTTTTTGCACTGAAACCACAGATGGTCCAAAGGGATGGTGAGCATCCTCATAGGGAGACACAAGAAGAGAATGGAGAAGCCTTGGCTCAGAGGAACACCAGGTGCAAGGTGTGTGCCCACACATCTCTGTTCCATCCCTGACACTAGGTTGAAGGCTACAGGTGAGTTCATAGCATATATGAACACTTCCACTCCCTTTTTCTCAAGGCCCAGTACCAGTCTGCTTGATTGGCATGTGTCTTCCACCTTGTTGGAGGAGGCCTTGTGCATGATGCTTCTTACCTAAACGTTTCTCTCAGTGTTTGCCTTGTAAGTGTGTATTCCTTGATTCTCAATCATAACTGCTCTCTAAGTTTTTAATTATTAGCTGGGTTGATAAATATTCCCAATGCTTCTTTCAGCTGACCCTTTGGGGGCTGTTCTGCTCACGCCAATCATTAGCTAACAGTAGGCACACATTGGACAAGAGTGTCCTTAGAAGGAGAGCCATGGCTCAGAACCAGGCTCTCCCCTGGTGACCGGCCTCATGAGGCCGACTCCCAGGATGCCTCGGTGGGGGAAACAGCAAGTGCAAAGCTACAACACTGTGGCCACGCTACTGTTGTTCAGAGTGGACAGTGCAGGCTGGCTCTCACATGTGATAGGTGGAGGGGCAGGGTTGAGGGGCGCTACTTTTCCCCGTATTCATGGTTAACATTTTCTGATGCTAACATTAATCCTGCAGACATCACACAGGCGGCTTATCTCATAAGTTTAGGTCAGCATAAAATTATAGATAATATATGTGTGATGTAATGTGAGGGCATATGCATAGAGCAGGAAGTCATGATGGAATTTTAAATGCTGCTCAGGAAGTCACCTTGATCAGAAATAGCCACACAGGAAGTGACTTTGCATCAGGAGTATTTCATGGTGTCAGCGGAATTCGCATGGATGCTCATGGGATTTGAGCAGAGTGTCTTGGTCCGTGCCTGCCATCCCAGAATCGGGGACTGAAATTACAGAGAAACCCAGGACATCATAGGCTTTAGAGTGAGTTCTAGATCAGCCACAGCCACATAGTAAGATCCTGTGTCCAAAACACAGGCATACACACCCACAAACATTCGGGGTTTAGATTATAAATCTTGGATTTCAATCTAAGCTTTTCCTCTCGAAGCTGAGGGATAGTTTGTGGGATGTTGCTATCTGTTTGCAATGGCTTCCTTCACCTCCCCTCTATGGTGATAACACTGTTGCTGCTCCAGAGGAGAGTGCCCACAGGCCACGTCTTCATAATGAGCAGAGGGGAGCACAGTTGCTGGCCCATTATACCCCTGTTGTGTGAGATGCCTACATGTCTACAACGTCTCATGAGCTTTGGAAAAGAGTCTCCTTGGCTGCTTTACTAGTACGGACATGGGGGGTAGCTGAGAGTTTTTGCTTCAGGTGCATAGTCAGCTAGTGGAAGAATCTGACCCTCTTCTGTCTTCCCAAGGCCTCTTTCCAACCTCCCAGTGCTGCCCTAATAGGTGACCACAGTGGACATCTTGTGTGTCTTCTATAATGATACAGAATTCAATTCATCTTTTAGAATACCAGTCCGTGTGTGCGTGTGTCTGTGTGTGTGTGTGTGTATATGTGTGTGTGTGTGTGTGTGTGTGTTTGTGCGTGATGTTTTTCAAATTGACAGTGAGACTGGAAGACAGCTTAGTGGTTAAGAGTACTTGCTGTCCTTGCAGAGCCCTGGAGGTTGGTTCGCCACTCATGTGTCCTGTGCCTGATGAACGCCTGGAATTTCGGCTCCAACAGATTCAATACCCGCTTGTGGCTTCAAAGGCTTGCGGGTGTGCACACATGTACACACAAATAAATAAAAGTAAATATTGAAGGTGTGGCTGGCCCTGCGAGCAAATGAAGCTTCAAACCGAAACAGCAGAACTTTTGGAAATTCTCTCTGACCCCAGAAACAAATATTAAGTATCAAGAGAACTTGATACTAAATATTGAGGTCTGCACCTGTGTGTCATTTTCTTGCCTCTTCACAAAGGCTTTTGCTTCCACTGTGGACCGATGCTGAGAGATGCTCCACTTTTTACAGGAACTACGGAAAAAAAAAAGTTCCCTGAGGCAAGCCACACGATCAAACAAGTTGAGGTTACCATCACCTCAGTCTCGCCATGTCATTTTTTGAGCCTCTTTGGCTAATGTTATTGCTGCGCTGGAGGGTTGGAGCAGCATCTTGCCCCCTTAACCGAGAATTACCAGGACATATGGTACAACCCGGAGACCTGGGTAGACAGAGCAGTTCACAGTTGCTGCCCCGCACTGGCTTCGAAAGAAGCTCAAGCCTCATGCTGGGGGCATATGCTTCTGGACTCAACACTTACTGCCTGCAGCTATGACGTCCTGCATTCTAATGGAAATGCTGCAATCTGCTCTACGGCAGCTCAGGGGGCCAGATGACAGGCACACTCCTGACAGGGACATCACTTTTATGAGACCCTGCTTTCCTAGCACCTCAGAACTGGTGTAATGAGAGAGGGGGGAGGGAGGGAGGGAGGGAGGGAGAGAGAGAGAGAGAGAGGATATATCAGAGTCGACATACCATGAAATAGAGTTAGACCGAGGAGTCACCGAATCAAATAGCAGACTTTCAGAAAGAAGCTCATTTTATACCCAGCAGAGCTATGTTAAAAGGCCCTTTCCTGTGGGGTAAAACTGTTATTATCCAGGCTGGGGGTTTCAGGAATGACTCTCTCTCCTCCCTGGTGATCCGGAGCTGTACCACTCTCTCAGAGATGTGTGTGAGCAAGGCCCATGATGCCAAGTGTTTTGTTAGCTCTAAGCTCAGTTCTTAGAAGAGGAAAGGAAAAAAGTACAGGGAAAACAAATGAAGAAAATAAATTCTGATTAGCCAATAAGAAAATCTCAGCGTTTGGCCTGCTATACACAGGCCCTTTCTGCTCAGTTCCTGAGTCTGCATTTACTGTTCTCCATTGCTGGACATCCAAGTAAATAATTGAAAAAAAAACATACACACTTAGAATTATTATTAGGGAAAATAGAGACGCAGACAAGTAAGGATAGATTAGCATTTCACACTAAGAGTATCAAGCTACAACGTAGGGCTTCAGAGTGTTGGAAAGCCAGGACTTTCAAGATCAATAAAGACAGAAGTGGATTGTTTTGGAGTCATAACAGCAAAACAAAAGCTTAAAGCTTTGGTTCTCAGAGACTTTCGTTGTAAATAAACCTGGTGGGAAGGCACCTTGCCAATCTTGTAGCCCTAGCGTGCCCCTGGAACGGAAGGAACCCGCGGTCACACAGGTCTGAAAACCCACCTCTGCAGGAAGCAGGGTGCGACCACACAGAACTCGCCATGGTCGAGTCCATGAGAAGGCACCTACGTCTGACAAAACTCTGCCTGCAAAGAAAGTGACTACAGAATTCAGCACTGACCCTCCAAAATTCCGCCAGTGTGAAGCCGTCCATGGGAGTCTTGTGAACTCGAAGAAGGTCAGGTTTCCCTAGTGCCTTGGTCCGTGCTGTCCTGGAAGATGGCTCACACAGAGAATGGAGAACATGGTAGTCTGGGGGGAGAGAAAGGATGTAGAAGAAACACTTGATGGAGAGTGATGCCCGGTTCTATGACGAGGGCTGCTGCTTTATTCCTATTTGCATTGCACGGTACCATGGTACCTCTTTCTCTATGTCTCGTACATCTGCCAGTTGATGGGCTTGGGCATGGCTTCCACCTTCGTGCATTGTAAATAACACTGCTGTGTGTACCCACAGTCAGAGTCTAGGGAGTTTTAGCAGTAGGTGCTATCAAATCTCTTTTGAACATACAGAGGACTCAGATCCTCATTCTACTGCTGGATTTGAACCTTCTGTTTCCTTTAAATAATAAAAAATTAAAAGATGTATGTATGTGGAGGCGGGTATATGCACATGAGCACAGGTACTCTTTGAGGCCAGAAGAGGGCATCACAGCTCCTGGAGCTGAAGTGCTAAGCAACTGTGAGCCACCCAACATAGCTGCTGGGGATGGAACTTCTCTGCAAGAGTAGGAAGCTCCTCCTTGCTGAGCTTCTCCCCAGCCCAAAGGCTGTGTTTCTGATAGGCTGCGAAAAGGTTTTCCAAAACTGCTTCATTGTTCAATGTTCATTCTCATGGCAGTAATACACACAGATCCTGGCTTCCGCTGTTCCGCACTAGCTCCTGCTGTTCCAGGCCATTCTGGGGAGTGTAGAGTGAGATTTCCTCTGTGGCTTTTATTGCAGTGTTTGTAGTGAGCAGGGTTACCCTTCAATGGGGCCACCTTTGCACTGTCCACCACAGTATATGTGTCCACCACAGAGGCATCGTTACCCCTTTTCAAAGGGCCTGAAATCCAGGAGCCTGAGTCCTCTAGTTCTGTTCCTGTGGCTCCTCTGAGTCCTTTGTAATGCCACAGGAGCTTGAGGACTGGCTCCTCCTTCAAGCCTATTCTCATCAAAAATGTGCTGAATAGCTGGGCTGTGGTGGCGCACACCTTTAATCCCAGCACTTGGGAGGCAGAGGCAGGCGGATCTCTGTGAGTTTGAG
>NW_004949108.1:437531-451557 GCF_000317375.1 Microtus ochrogaster | reverse complement strand
AAATAAATAAATAAATAAATAAAGTGTGCTGAATATAATGATGGGATGGCAAGAAAATCAGAGCAAATAAAACACACTCAAGTTTGATGGTAGCAAACAAAAAATCTTTACACCAGGACTCGGAGGCTGAAGCTTAAGCATTACTGTGCGTTCAAGGCTAACCTCTGCCTTGAACTGCCTAATGAGCTAGCTCTAGACTCTCTTAGGTGACAGAGCAAGTACTTGCCCCTCACCCACCAAAAAAGAGGGAGTGCATATAGTCAGACTATTTGCAGACATTGTGATATATAAGTGATTATATAAGCCTCTCCGCTGATGAAATAATCCAAATCAGACCAAATCAAACCGAACTAGAAAAAGCCCAGGCTTAATGGATGCCAGGGCTCCCAGGGGGTCTTCCAGCCCCCTCCCAATCTGGAAGGAAGAGGGAAAAGGAGAACTAGAAAGACCAGGTGTCCGTTCTTTGTGGGGGAGGGGGTTGCAGTTCAAATAGCCTGTGAGAGTCTTGACCCTCTCTGGGGAGGTGTCACCATTTGGTGGTCTTTCTCAGAGGTGAAGTCTGGACTGCAGCAACTCCCATGGGAGGGGGCCTGGAATGGAAAGATCCACCCAAATATTTTAGACTCCCAGACACATGGATGCCAGGGGCTAGGGTGAAGCCTGGACCCAAACATTCTAGGCTCTTTGGATAAAGGGGTGCCAGAGGACTGGAGTGACACTTTCAACCAAAAGATAAGTGAACAAATGACAACACACAAACCGAAAGACGTGATGTGACTGAGTGCCTGGAGGAGCCTTTGGCTTTCAGATTGTTACTCAGGTGACAGACAGAATCTCTCTGAAGATACAGAAGACTAAGAAGCGAGCAGAGTAGATCCATTGGAGGAGACCTTCTCCAAGAGGCAGCAGAGGGAAGATCTGCAGGCAAGTGTGAGGTACACACTGAATACAAACCCTAGAAACATGGCCCTTGCTTTCATCACCAGGTAGAGTCTCTGAGCCTGCGCTCTTTCTGGCTAACACAACAAAAATACATCAGAAACTCAGCTCAGCCTCCAGACTGAAGCAGCAGTGACTCCCTCCAGAAATTTCCAAGGAAAAGAATAAAAAATCCATTTCTATTGTTATTCCTTATCTATTGATGGTGAATATTTGTGATGTTCATCCCTCCTTTGATAGTATATTTTAAATAAAAATTAATAGAAATGTTGAGCAAAGAGAAGCAAACTACACAAAGCAAGTAAAAGAATAAAGTAGAAAATTTCAGAAAGATTACAATTCAAAGAGGAGGTCACCTCAAAGGGTAGGCAGAACTAAAATTCACATCTTTGGAAAGCAACAGAGTATAGAAGAACTGATAAACTTTCCAAACCCAAGAATGCTTTCCATAAATTAAAGAAAAGAAAGCTGAGTACCAGAATTATTCATATCTGCATCTCTCTGTGTGTACGTATAAACATTAGTGCGGAATGTTGATGAGCTGGCAATAATAAAACAACAACCAAGTAGAGTTCACGTTGTCAAGGTTGAAGACAGACATCTCAAGCATGTATAGATTTGTGCTGTTCCCAACTCTGATCTTCTTATGGGCAGGTGGTGGTTATAGTAGACATGCATTTGTGTCCAAATTACTAAGAAAAGGCAACACTGAGTGCTCACTTGTACACAGGGCATCTGTAGCAACTGCTCTTTCCTCCCGAATGTCAAGGAAGATTGTGAAAGGGGATGGAAATGATGTGAGAGAGGCAGGGTGCTGTGAGCTGCTGTGTTCAGGTAATGGAGTGAGCATCTCACATGTGAGCTCACAGTCATTGTGGTTGCCAGCATAAGACCTACTAAGACTGGTCAACACGCCATCATGGAGAAGGCGGGGATTAAGAGCCCCCACCCATAGCTGGAATCTATGGGCTACTGAGAATAAAAGAGTGAGCTTTAGTCCATGGTGTGGCCCACAGTAAGCTGCCCTATTATTAGTGGACGGCTGCAGCTCCACTGAGAACTAGTGGGTTCAAGTAAGTAAATACGTGACTTTGGGAGGGACATGTGGTGAAGGGTCCTTGTCCTGGGGGGAATTAGAGTAAGAGGGAGATATGACCAAGACACACTGTAAACATGCATGAACATTTAGAATAAAAAAATAGTTACTAGGGAAATTAAATAAAAACCACACTGACATTTCAGCTCAGTCAGAATGGCTATCACCAAGAAAACAAAATCAACAAACTCGGGTGGATGTGTAGGGAAAATGGAACCCCTACATACTGCTAATGAAAATATAACTTAATCTAGCCAGTATGAAAATCAATATGGTGGTCAATAAAATAAGTGTAATAAATTGTGACTCAGATAAACTATGAACTGTTCACAGTGGGTAAGTTATAGATTCCACTATGTCCCATTATAGGATAAAATTTTTTCAAGTATGAAATGCATATCCAAAAGAGTACTATTTACATATAAAGAAAAATAAGATCATATAATGTGCAAGAAAATGGATGGAACTGGGTTGAGGATGAAAAAGGCAGACAGAGAAGAACAAACATCACGTGTTCTCTCTCTTGTGTGTGTGTGAGAGAGAGAGTTCTCTTTTATAAGATGTAAGAGCAAACAGAGACTGTTAAAGGAAGGAGATGTTGGGGAGGGGCTGAGTAACATTGCTGGAGTGGAGAACAAGATCCAAGTACATTATACACCATCAGTCCTTAACTCATAGGTCACTATCCCTTTGGGATCACATAATATCCCACACATCAAATATTTGCATTATGGTTCATTACAATTATGAAGGAGCAGCGAAATAATTTTATGACTGGGAGTCACAGTGTCAGGAAAGAGGAGAAACACTGCTATACATGAAGAAAACCTTACACTGTACAATTATGGACATAAAAAAAGGAGAAAAACCATAATTATAAAGCAACTTCTGAAAGACAAGTATTTTCTGAAAGCCACAGACGTTTAATAACAAAGAAAACACAGTGAAGAAAGAAGCCTGAAGACAGGATCATTGCATGATGCATAGTTCTGATGATACAGACGCAGAGTGAAGACATGTATAGCAGCAAGTTGGACTAGAAAGACATCATTGAAGCCCTGAGAGAAAATATCTGTCAGCTTACTATTCACAGCCAAGTTGCCTTAAGAATCAATGGAGATGTGAAGAGCTTCAAGGCAAGCATGAACCCAGGGAACTGGAGGGAACTAGCAGACCATCGTGAGAGATACTTATATCCTATCTCAAGCAGGAATGGTGAGAAGGTGCAGTAACACTAGGAAGGTAGTTAGAAATTAAGAATGGTCAATCTAGCAGTTCAACTAAAAGCTCAATTATGAGAAAGAGATGAAATTATTCCGGGTAGGCAGGAGAAACTTAGAATAATGGCAAAACATAATAAAGATATATAAGTAATTAACTGAATATCAATTAAAAGACAAAAACTGGATGACGACATTGAAAAATCCAAGACTCAATGATGTGCTTCCTGCAAGAAACTCATGTCACTGGCAAATACACGGGCTGATGATAAAAGGACAGAAAGTGACATTGGAAGCAAGCATGTCTGTCAGAAAGCAAGAGTAGCTAAACTCACATGGGACAAAGCAAACTTCAAAGAAATTATTGGGTAGAGACAAAGAAAGTATATTTAAAAGAAAAATATGTAGTCATTGAATATTGTGCTATCTGGCTTTATGAAATAAATATTAGTGGACATAAAAGGCAAAATGGGCCACTATCATAGGAGGAGTGACTTTAGTACCCCATTCTCACTTATAAATAGATTATCCACATTAAAGAAATCAACATCTGAAATAATTACAGCACATCTATGGCCATCCCTTCCTGAATGCCCCTAATATACTCAGAAATAGTTTCTCTACAGGGAAAATGCATCTTAGATTTCTAAAGAATATTTTATCTAAGGACATATGAAGGCAGATGTGGTGGTGCATGCCTTTAATCCCAGTGTTAGCCAGGCAGAGGCAGCAGATCACTGAGTTCATCACAAGCCTGGTGTACAAAGTGAGTTCTAGGACACCCAAGGCTATTACACAGAGAAATCCTGTCTCAAAAAACAACAACAAAAAAGAACAATGCATGAATCTTCTTTTTAGTACACGAAACATTTCTTCAGATACAAAATATATTGCAAAGGAATATTAACGAGTGCAAACAAAATCCCATGCATCATATCAGGTAATAATGGAACAAAAACGAAAAGTCAACAGCTAAAGAAATTATAGAAAATATATCAGTGGAGGGGTTTGACAATACACTTCTGAATGACTTATGACTGAAGAAGTCAACAAGGGCCAAATTCTCTAAACTCAAATAAAAATAAAAACACAATGTACTAGAACATGTGATGTGGTTAGTCCAAAAACCACACAAAGAAGGGAGTCTATACGTATAAAAACAGGTAATCTCAAATAGTTAGTCTAATGATACACATCACAGTCCTAAATCAAACAAACTAAATGTACATCCCATAGGAGGAAGAGCATGATGAAAGTCATGGAAGAGATAAATGAAATAGAGTCTCATAGAACTTTAAATACAAAAATCTTTAAGTCATGGAAGAGATAAATGAAATAGAGTCTCATAGAACTTTAAATACAAAAATCTTTAAAGCAAGGAATTGGTCCTTCGAATGGATAATAAGCACTCACAAAACTGGAGCAAAAATGACCAAAGGAGGTAGAGATCGAGACAAATAAAATTGGAGATGAAAAATGGAGATTAGAATAGATACCACTGAAATCTTCAGGATATTCTGAGAGTTATGTTCTAACAAAATGGAAACTATGAAAGAAATAACTCCACATCTACAGACACTTGAGTGTTGACAATGTGCCCAGCATATGCCAAAAATATGTATAGATATACATATAATATATGTATTATGTATGTATGTGTTCATCATGCATGCATATTTTCTATAATGTGTGGTTATGGGGAAAATGAGCATGCACATGGATAAAAAAGGAAATTAGACACCCATCTCTCACCAGGTACAAAAATCAATTTAAAAGTGCATCAAAGTTCTCAAAGTAAGATCCAAAATTTCAAAGGCAGAAAAGAATCATTATGGAAATTTGAGGAACCAGTAGGGGAAATAGGGCAGCAGTAGAGGAAACAGAAGAAGCAGTCTGGGAAGTGGGGCAGCAGGGAAACAGGAAGCCCTTTAGCATGTCAGCACAGATGACGGTTCTCTGGGTAGGACTCCAGACACTCAAGAAACAGAACAAGAATTGACTGACACATTGAGCTCCAGTTCCCAAGCCTCTGCACAGGGAAGGCACCAAGCAATAGAATGGGGGGGTGGGGAGGTCTGGCAACCATTCCTGCCATGAGGTATCAAAGAACTTAACACAACCACATCAGCATCAAAAATGGGTGATATGAATGTCTGCTTTTTAGAAGCAGCACAGATGAGTAATAAGTATAAGAGAAAACACATACTGAGATTCAGTCTCACCCAGTCAGAAAGACTGTTGCAAAAAGGAGGGAATAAATGATTTAAAGATGACACACATCAGAAGGGAAGTGGAGATGAGAAATCTTAGACACTGTTGTTGGGAAGGAAGGAAGTCAGGTTACATGGAACATAGCTGGATCTTCCTATGTATAGCAGATAGCAATATAGCAATAGAAAAATTCAGCCATATAACTCCAGTGTTTCTTCCAAAGGGAAGAAAACCAACAGACAAAAGGTTCATAGATACATATGCCCACTGTGACATTATTCACAGGAGCCAAGATGTGAAATCACCCCAACTGAAGAACGGCCTCCATCAGACTGGCCTGTAGGCATGCTTGTGATGCATCTCTTGATTAATAATTGAGGAGAGAGGGTCCAGCCCACTGTGGGGAGTGCTTCTCCTGGGAGTGTAGTCCTGGGATATAGAGGAAAAAAACCAGCCCACAAAACAGATATTCCTCTACGGTCTGTGTCTGCAGTTCCTGCATCCTGGTTCCTGGTTCCTGCCGCTTCCTGCTCCTGGGTTGGCTTGCCTCTCTGATGGACCACAACCTGCAAGCCCAAAACCTTTTTCTGTCCCCGCTGGTTGTGGCTAGAAGGGTGTCTATCACGGAGAGAAAGTGAAGTAGGACAGGGCCTATGACTAGATAACTGAAAAGAACATTAGCCCATGATGAAGAAGATTGAAATTAGATCATCTGCGAGAGGATGAGTCAAGCTGAAGAATAGCATATTAAGAGAAATAAGCCTGTCTCTGAAAAGCAAGTAGTTCATGTTTTCGTTGATCTACATGTTTCTCCAAATGGTTTGAAAGACATGGATTTTGGGGAGGGACTTCATTAAACCAAGGTAAATGGAGAAAGTACAAATCACAGTACTTGCTAGAAAGCCAAGCTGAATTCTAGAAAGATCTTTTCTACTACCCCTTCGTCACCTCCCATCCTCTCAACATGTTCAGAGGGGGTCGTACTTTTCACCAAAGTTTTTATTTGACTCCAATACTGCTGCTTTCATGCTGTCTTGAGAAAGAAGATGCATAGGGCAAGAGCATGGAGCTGGAAGATAAATGGCGATACTATACACCCCAGATTCAGCCTGCAGCAAAAATAGACACAACTGAACCATGTGGCTAGGAGGTGGTGATGGTGGAGTCGGAGACCAAGCACAGGGGATGATGGGACTGTCAGCTGAGTCAGCAGCTCTGGGAGTCCATCTCTGTGGAGTCTGATTTCCTTGAGATGTATTTCTTTCTCCAATCAAGGTTAAAACCTCTTCTCCCCTCTGTGAGTTAAGATCAATTGTCAACTTGACAGAATCTGGAATCTTCTGGGAGATGGAGCTTTGGGCATGCCTGTGAGGGGGTTATCATGACTGTGTTATTTGAGATGGGAATGCCAGTCCACAGAGGGAGGCGCCATTTCATGGATCCAGGACTGGATGAAAAGGCTTGTGCAAACCAAGAACTTGTGTTCATTGTTTTTTCTTCCAACTGTGGACACAATGTGACCATCTGTCTGGACTCTGTTGTTCTGTGACTTCCCTACCATGGAGGACCCACAAAAGTGAAAATCTTTCACTCCGGCTTGGCTCACCTTTGCCAGATGTAAACATCAAGACATTCAAGAGTCAAAGAGTTTGTTCCTCACCTTTGAGCTACTTCCCTGGGACGTTCTTGTGCTCTTAAATAACTTCCACTTTTTTGTATGTGCAAGGATCAAGATGGAAGGCCGTTTTCATCTCTACAATTTAGAATTAGCTCCAATCAATGCAATACCACCTGACAATGGATTTATTTCAGAGAGAGAAACTTGCCTGGGGTTAGCAATTTCTCTCAGGAGTCTTCAAACCTTGGTCCTCCACCTATTCAGCTGCCTTCCTCTCACAGAGTGAAGGTAATGCATGCCTTCTCGTTTCTATCTGATCCAAAAACCACAACCCTTCTAAGATCTTACCATATGAATCGAAATGGAATGTGTTTTCTATTTCATTTTACTTCACTTTGAGTGTGCGTGTGTTCTGTTTGCCCAAGGTCCCTCCTATCATAGCTGTTACTTCAAATATCTTTAGGTCAATAACAATTACTATTTATATGATCGAACTGTTTCAGGATGGGGGAATTAACCTCACGCCCCATCATATTTTAAATTTTTGAAAAGATTTTTCGGAACATTACATTTCCTGATCCCCGGTAGGATAGTGGGCATGAGCTATCGCATAATTAGAGTCGGTAAATAACACTCAGAAAGGCTAGGTGAGCTTGTTGAAGGTATATATCCTGCGATGCCATTGTTTTCAAGTCTCGCTTTTATGGGGATTCTTTCTCTGAAAAGCAGCTGTAGCCTTGGCTTCCTTGTGGCTGGAGAGGAGGAGAGGAAAGGGCTTTCTCGAGGAGGCTGGGCTTTGAGATGATTGCTGTCACCTTCTTAGAATGCATTCCCTGTGGTTAATGTGGTTTTACAGGGTTGCTGTGGCCATAAAACACGAGAAGAATTTGGTGAAACAGACTCTAGTTTTCTCATCACTAACCCTGCATTCATGAACGTGAGCAGTGAAGCCAATTAAGTCACCGAGTGAGGCTCCTCCACCACCAAGAAAAAGTGTGTGTGTGTGTGTGTGTGTGTGTGTGTGAGAGAGAGAGAGAGAGAGAGAGAGAGAGAGAGAGAGAGAGAGAGAGAAGGAGGAGGAGGAGGAGGAGAGCGTGGCAAACACTCTCCTAGGAGCTGGAAGTTTGGCAAGAGCCAAAATTGTGCAGAATCCTGGGTGGAGGAGATGGCTGGAAAGGACTTGCCTTGTATCAGGTTCAAAGGAAACTCCAGTTCCCAGTCCTCAAGAGGCAGTGTAAATATCCAAAGATGATCTCAAGCTGGACCCTCAGAGGATTTCTGTTTGTTGCATAAAAGCCAGGATTCCTCAGAGACTTGTGAAACTCGTTCCCAACAACCAAAAGAGGTCCTTCCCCTTCCGTCTGGCAGAAGGTACTGTGACTACCTGGGACATATGCTAGCATGACAAAGCACACACAGTTCTCCAGGTTCTCTCAGTGTCGCAGGGGTCTGTCACACATTTCAGAGTCCCTGCAAGCATCCTAGCCCTACTCACTCCTTTCCTGCCCTGACCTCCAGCTCATGAACCACCCAGCTACTCACCTAGTCATTCTCCTTAAAACCCTGCACATTGGGTCTCTCTTTCTCGCCCCTGCTTCTGCTTTTCCCACTGTCTTCTCTCTATCACCTATTCTTCTCCCCTTTCTCACAGAAAGCCCTGGGCAGGTCCAGGCTGCTGACCAAGTTCAGTTGTCTGCTTCTTTCTCTCTCTGCTCTGGACACTCTGTTCCATATGACTCTGGAACACTCTCTCCCATGTCTACCGTTAAAAAGTTCCCTTAACCATACCATGGAGTGGTCACGTTGTCAATTTATACACCTGGTAATCATGAGGACCAAGAAGAGTCCCCAGAAACCAGGTAATAAAGATATGTAATGATCTTTCCTTAGAACCCAAGTGTTTGGGAAGCTGAGACAGGCAGATCCCTGGGGCAATTCAGGTCTGCCTGACTAGCCTACTTAATGAAGCCCAGGCCAATTAAAAGAGAGTGTCTCTAAATAAGTAAACAAACAGTAGCTGGTACTAACAGAAGGACCCTGAAGGCTGATCTCAGGCTCCACTCACACTAGCATACAAGTACACATATTTGAACACACACACACACACACACACACACACACACACACACACACACACACAAGAATTCTGCCCTAAATACCAGACAGGGACCTGGCTATTCTTGTTGGCTTCTTTTCTCAGAGCTGTAACATACTGCTTCCCAGGCTTAGCTTTGTTCCAACACAGTTCTGCGAACACACTGCCACACACACCAGACACCAACTTCCTCACATATACCACGGGAGTATAGTCATTTCCTTTACACAGTCTCTTAGTCTGTCACCACCGTTGGCTCGGAGCAGGAAGTAGACACTGAGAACACTAGTAACCCAGAAAGAGTGATTTCCCTGCAAGAAGAACTCTTCCCCTTGGGTATTTTGTGTTGTCTTTCAGGGTCCTGCCCTGCAACATGGGGTCAAGGAGTCTTTCCTGTAGGACCCCAACAGATGTGGTTCAGTCCACCTTGACCAAAGGTCAGAGAGTTCAGGTCTATTCTTGGTTCATCATGGCTGTTGACAGGAGATTTGACCCAAGGTGTGGTGACTAGCACGAGGTTTTGACCTAGCGTGTGGTTCCTTGATGTTTTGGTTATTGAGAAGGTGATTCCTTGGTTTGTTCCTTGGTAGTAAAGAAGACTTTTGTCTTCCCCCTCCTCTTTGGGGTATTTAAAGCTCATGAGCAATAAACAAGAACGAATTCAGTTTTCACTGGGTTGCCCTCCTGACTCTATCTTGTGTCCTGTCTGTTTCTTTTGTGTGCCTGCTTTTTCTGTTTAATATTTCTAATCCACAAGCCCCTACCCTGGAATGTACAAACGTGTTGAGGCTGGCCCTCTGCACTTTCCCCAGAAGCCCATCTTATTTCCCTCAAATAGAAATCACACTTATGTTATGGGGTTGGGAAGCAGGGATCCAGGGGGAACTTCAGGGAATGGAATCTTAGAAACTGAAGAAAGCAGTTAAGAGTCCCACTAGAGGAAACCTTTCTGAAAGCCTAGGAGATTGAGAGAGAGGGACAGCATGGGGCTGCAGGCTGGCACTCAGAGAGGCAGGGTGGTCACTGTCTGGAGCTGCACAGCCATGTTTCCATCCCCTGAGATCTCAGGAGATGCTAGGGGCATAGTTAGGGTGTGAGAGTGCTGATGTGCAGTGAGACCCTTAACCCTAGGGACTGCATGCTGGCATTCTGTTTCATTTCACCCTTCCCATCTGGAAGGTGACTGGAACAAGCGAAGACTCATCAACATGCCTTTTCCTGTCAGTTTTCATTGTATTAGGCAGTCTTCACATGTTCTGAAACATTATTTCCTACCCCAAAAATTTACATGTAAATATCTCAAACTCATTTCTCTCCAGACTGACTATGAGTTAACAAACAGAAATTCCGGCAGGCTCTTAGAGTCCTTCCTACTTTGTTACTGCTTCGAGAGGCCTCGGTTACTGTCTTCAGACTTTCATGGCTCTCAACAAACACTGTGACTAAAGCAAGGTGGGGAGGGAAAGGTTGATTTGGCTAATGTGTGGGATAACAGTCTGTCATTGAGAGAAGCCAGGACAGGAATTCAACTAGGAACCTGGAGGCAGGAACTCAAGCGGAGACCGTGAAGGAAGGAAACTTACTGGCTTGCTTACTTTCCATGGCTTTCTAAGTTTGCTTTCTTATATGACCCAGGACTGCCCACAGGGGTTGGGATCTCCCACGTCAATCATTAATCAAGAAAATACCTCCCCCCATAGACTGTCAATAGGCCAGTCTGATAGAGGCATTTTCTCAGTTGAGGTTCCTCTTGCCAAATGACCTTAGCTTGTGTCAAGTTAACAAAAAAGACAATAACAATGACAACGAAAGCTAACCAGGATATCTGCTAGTCTGAACTTGGGTAGTGCTTGCTAAACATTTGAAAATTTGTTGACTACTGCTTGCGTGAAACCAGTTAGAGTAGGAGGGCGGACAGTGGAGACACTGGAGAATGCTACCTACTAGGGCCTCCCCGGTTCTTCGGGGAATCCAGTTACTAGAACATTGTGGGATAAATTTGTGTTCAGTGTCCAGTATCCACATAAAGGCTCACAACCGCCTGTAACTTCAGTTCCACAAGACTGGGTGCCTTTTTGGGGTTTCCAAGGACACCAGGCACCACCACAGTTCACTAGAATACATGCAGGCAAGCATCCATGCATACAAATCAAAACAGATTTCTAGATCAGATAAAGCTATAAGAGTTAAATGGTCGGGTTTCTTTTATATATTTTGTGTTTGGGAAGGGTGATTACACAGTTGTGCACATATATATGTACTTATATATGATAAAATAATATATAACATTTTCTTACACAGGCCCAAACCATCATTTCATTTCTACTTACAGCATGAAAGGTAATTCCTTTGCAGGTAAATGATGCAGATTTGTATGGACCAATGGGTTCATTGGTGTTGCTTTCCCCACCTCTCTTGGTTCTTTTCCTCTTGCTGCAGCAAAATTCTGGCTGCTGGATGGTGTGTAAAGAAAGGCTTCCTGTTATCAGGGGCTGGAAGAGTGGGAAGTATGTGACTATAGTTGCGTTTAGACTTTAATATCATATGCAGGATAAGCTGTAAGTGGCTTTGACTTTGTTTCATTATAAAAAAGGGAGCATGAGGAACTACCCTGCACCATATGCTGAAGCTGATGTCTGGTGTAGCTTAGGGGAAAGCTGGCTTCAAAGTGCCTAGCACACATGATGCTTAAGATGAGCGTGACTATCTCTCCTGTCTCAGGGACCCATCTTAGAAGGATGCAGTTTGCTGGTGGGGAGGGCTTCAGGTGGTCAGGATTCAAAAAGCCAAGTCAGGTGTAGCTGCCAAGCTGTAGGTCTAGGCACAGGCCTCATCCCAGGACTCTTCACTGCTCACTGAGCCTGTGTACAATGACAAGAGAGTGCTGACAAAAACCCGCTGAAGTTCAGCGTCCATGTGTCCTTCGATTTTTGTGGACTGGGTGGAGGGAAATGGATTCCATGGGTTGAATCGGGAATGCACTGTTTGTGGGAATGCAGAAGGATGACTTGGGGAAGCCCCTTCTTCTGTCTCAAGGCTTTGATCATTTGATTGAAGCAAAGTGAACTGATTTGACCTTTCTTAGCACTTTTGAAATCTTGTCTTCTTTTAAAAATCTTGCCAGTAACTATTTCTCTCTTGCATCTTCTTGAACTGTGACTCTGAATGGCTAATTCCGCTCAGTTCTCAATGCTGAATGAATATTTGTTTTCCATCCACTTATTGATCTTGTCCCTGGTATTGGTACTGACCTATCCCAAGATATGGAAATACAGGTCACTCAATCCCTGTCTTTCTGTGTGGTGAAGAAGAGAGACACGTAAGTCAATTTGCCTCCTAAAGGTACCCTTCACAGTCCTTGGCTATGCATGAAGCGAGCTCTAGAAGCATTGAAGGGGAGAGCAGAACAGCTATTGTGGGTTCTGGGAACTGGCATAGCATTGAACTAAGACAGAGAGCAGAACAGCTATTGTGGGTGCTTGGAACTGGCATAGCATTGAACTAAGACAGAGAGCAGAACAGCTATTGTGGGTACCTGGAACTGGCATAGCATTGAACTAAGACTGGGACCAAGCCCCTCAGAAGACCAGACTCTCATCTGAGTGAGTTCTCTAAGGTGTTGACTTGAGCACCCATGATGCCATTTTCTGCCCTGACCGGTTGACTCCTCCATACGTTCCTGAGAAGGGGAGTGTGGATTGGGAAAAGAAATAGACAAGAGACAGAAGAGAGAGTTGGGAGGTCTCCCAGTGAAGACTGCAACAAAAAGAGTATGAACTCATCACTCACAGTCCTTCTATATCCCAGTCAAAGGGGGAGGGCACAAGACTTCCATGACACAAAAGAGCCAGCAAGTGTGATTAGCTCCTCACACCTCAAAACACCCGGTAACTACACCCTAAGTCTAACATCTTATTGCCTGGCCTTTGAGGAGAAAACCATCCAGTAGCCATACCTTTGGTCAAACATCCAGTTGTTCATCCTCGAGGAGGTCTGAACTCTCTGACCCTTAGTCAAAATGGAACGGATCCAAAACTGTGGGCTCTCACAGTTTTGTGAAACCCCCATGAGTCAGACAGGGCTTACAGGTCTGGCTAATTCATACAGCTGTGCCCTGAAATCTCCTCCCATGGCTTGCACCTTTGAAAGCCTGCCCTCAGAGGAGTAGGGCCAGACTTAAGATCTCCACTGGGAAGGATGCTTTCAGATCTCTGTGCACTGTGTGTAAAAGCCCCAGTAAGTCTTGACAGCGATAAAACTCAGGCTTTATTGATTGCTCTGAACTGTCAGCCCCCAGTGAGTCTCAGTGAACTCACTGCTCAAGAGTGGGGTTCCTGGGGCAGATGCTCCCTCCAGGGAGAGGAAGAAGCCCTGCAGGAGCAGCTCACACTGAGTAAGCAGGAAGGGCTGAGGAAGTCCTCAAACAAAGATGGAATTAAGAGAGGGTTGGGTAACATTTTCCCCATTCACTTTATTTTTCTAAACAACTATTCTCAGGGTGCTTAGGACAAGCCAGAGAATGTCCTCACCTAGCTCCTTGAGTACTTTTGTTGACTCTCTCTTACTTGGCTTGGGAAAAAAAAAAAACTTTAAGTCCATCAATTAAAACAGATGGCTGTCTAGAATACTGGGAAGGAAGGGCAGTGCGGTAAAGGGGGATCCGAAGTTTGAGCTTGGGATCTGTCATTGTGTGGTTTTGTGAATGCTGCCTGTCCTTTCTGATGCCCAGTTCACTGTTCGTAAAGGAAAATATCATTCCAGATTTGAGATAAAATATGTGAAGTACCACCCCCAGGTGTTAAACACCAGATTTTTTTTCTTTTTTTTTAATTTATTTATTTATTAAG
>NW_004949108.1:422877-435494 GCF_000317375.1 Microtus ochrogaster | reverse complement strand
ATAGATCTTTCACATCCTTGGTCAGAGTTACCCCAAGATATTTTATGCTATTTGTGGCTATCGTGAAAGATGATGCTTCTCTGATTTCCCTCTCTGCTTCTTTATCCTTAGTGTATAGGAAGGCAACTGATTTTTTGGAGTTGATCTTGCATCCTGCCACATTACTAAAGATTAAACACCAGATCTTATTACTGCTTCATTGGTGAAAAAAAATATGTAAGACATAGACAGTTCAAGAGGACGATTCTATGAAGTCATATGATACGTGCTGCTATAAGATTGACCCTATATGCACAGAAGAGGCTAAAATAAAAGCACCCATGAGAAAATTACTGCTGGTTTACTTTCAGTCCACATCAGTAACAAATTAATAGCACTCTAGAACAACAGAAGATTTGTTCTATTTTAGAAGTAGCTATAGGTGAATACTTAGAATGCCCTAGATTTAGTAGAATGTCCTGGATTTAGGGAAGTTCTTAAGGTTGGGAGAGCTCTTCTTAGCCCCTTTTTACCTTGATGCTGCTATCTTAGTCTCTTTCAGTTGCTATAGCAAAATATATGTGACTGGATAGCTTAAGAATGAATAATCCCTTAGTTTACACTTCCGGAGGCTGGGAAGCCCAGGAACATAGCTCCACTATCTGGAGAGCTTACTGTGACTTACCAGAAGAGATGCACAGTGAGCCACAGAAGCATGCTATCTTGGGTTTGTTTCTCTTTTTATAAAGCCACCAGTACATCCCAGGGAGCCTCTTCTGTGACTTTCCTGTTGTTCTACCTCCCAACCCCAATAAGACATGCATTTGAGGACATGTTCAAACCATGGATGTTCCAAACCCTCTTTACAAGGTGGTGATGAAAACTCTGAAATGTTGTAAGATACTGCTGACACTAATGATCACTGAAGTTACAAAATCAAACCTTCATGCCAAGCCAAGTGCTACTAGAAGTCGGCAGGGAAAGATGCCCCGTCAAATCCAAAGACAACTTTGAGCCTGATGAAGGTTGTGTAGGCCAAAACAAAGCAAAGAGTATCTGCTCCCCTAGAGAAAACTGACCTGACAGTCATTAGGGAACATTTAAGCCTAGGTATCTGACCTTTGGACATAACAAGATATTATGGTCTACAAAAGTGTCAGACCACATTCAGAGCTGGCATGTGGCAAGCTGATGCTGGGTACACCTGGTCTAGGCTAACACTAGGGGAACAAACAGTCCACGAAGTCCATCACCTGAGACATTAAAGCCTCAAGATGAGCTCTGGGAGCAGAAAATGGGCAATTATCAAAAGATTGCATGACAATTGCAATTCTGCAAACTGCATTTCTGCTGCAGTTTGTCCCTCATATAGTCCAGTCCTGCAGAACCTGTATTGAGAGAGCTCAGCAGGATCTCAGCCCCACTGGACCCAGCACAGATCGGGTTCTCCCCATTGATACCGCAGAGAGTGATGTCACACGTAAAGAAACAACACCCGGCATTGTTGGGAAGTTGGCTTCAGCACCGAGCAACCCTGCATGAGTCTGTGTGTGGGTGCTCAGACAAGAATTGAGCCCCTGCCCCCATGTCTGCTGGAGGAACAATGCCCAGCATCACAGGGATCTGGGTTCAGTGGCGGTTGAGGAGCCTTTCTCTGTGCTGCAGGCTAGGATTACTCTAACTGCACTCCAGGTGCGAGGCTGGCGAGTCATCTTTCCATCTGCAACCCTGTGATATTGTGAAATGAAGCCCGTTCTGCTCAAACACTTAAGGCCCGTGTTGTTCCTGCTCACGCTCTACGATAGGGTTTCACTCACCTTTATTAGGTTTGCAATATTCCAATCCTGCCTGAAAGAGCCATTGTTTGACTGTGTTAGAAAAATAAAGTCTTTGGGGAGTGGAGGACTTTGATAAGAAACTCTGCCTGTGGATAGAGAGGGCGTTGGGATTTCTGATGTCTGTTTAGCTGAAGACAGTGCTGCTCCAGCTTGCCTGGGAGTCTAGGCCACCACACAGGCAGCTATTGGCTCTGCAGCAAAGGGGAGATTTCTGCTCTGTTTGCTAAATGGGGTGTTAGTTTGTAGTGCGCCAGTTTGAAGCATGTTCTTTCTCTTTGTAAGCAATGGCTCTCCTGTGTGCAGTCAGGATTTCAGCCTAGATTCCTCAGCCAGCATATAAATCAAGGTGGTGTGTGTGTGTGTGTGTGTGTGTGTGTGTGTGTGTGTGTGTGTAAAATGAATCATCACTGAATTCATTTAGGGGATTCCCATGAAAGAAAGAACAGAGTCTGAGGATCTTATGTTTAAAAGTGAGGCTTCAGTGCAGCCTGGACTCATAGGCTGGACTGGGTTTTTCTGATAATAAGCAGAACTCAATTAAGGACATAGACAAAATAAAAGGTGTGTGATGTGTGTGTCCATACAATGGGTATGTGGTGTGTGTGATTGTATGGTCATTTTCATGTGTGGGTGTAATAATACACATGCATAAGAACAGAGCACAATCTCAGATGTCTCTTCTTACCACCTTGTTTGAGACAAGGTCTTTTGTTCCGGGCTGTGTTCACCAGGCTAGTTCACCTCCCAGGATCTTCCTTTCTTTCTCTGTAGGATGCTTCCTGGGATTACAGATACTTCTACACATCTAACCTTTATGTGGGCTCTGGATAATTGAACTCAGGTCCCTGTGCTTGCCTTGCAGTAGCTTTTACCCACTGAACTGAGTCTGGAGCCCTAAAAGAAATAATCAAAGGCACAGAAAGAAAAATACCCGAAATTAAAATCTAGTAAGCGTCTATTTCAAATGTGCTTCATTTGAAGATTTAACTTGCTGTTGTATGCAAAACCCTGTGTGGGAAAGCCTGCATGTCAGAGTCTCTGTGTGTGTAAATCCTGCATGTGAAAACCTGTATATGGAACCGTGCATAGGAAAGCCTGTGTGTAAGACCCTACATGGGAAAGCCTGCAAGTGAATGAAGCTCAGACCCCGGATGGACATAGGCTAAAATCTCCCTGGTAAGCCACCTCGTGGGCTACACAGATTATTAGAAATGGGCTAATCCAGGTGCGAGAGTTAGCAGAGAAGAGGCTAGATATAATGGGCCAAGCAGTGTTTAAAAGAATACAATTTGTGTGTTGTTATTTTGGGGCATAAGCTAGCCAGGCGCCGGGGTGCTACATGGGAAAGTCTTTCTTGGGAGAGCCTAGATGGGAAACCCTGTGTGTGAAGCCAGCAGGTGAAAGCCTGTGTAAGAAACCCCACGTGTGAAAGCCTGCACGTCAAAGTCTCTGTGTGAAGCCCTGCATGGGAGAGTCCACGCATGACCGCCTGTGTAGGAAAGCCTGCATGAAGAAGTCTTCGTAGAAAATCCCACATGTCAAATCCTACATGTGAAAGTCCGTGTGAAACCCTGCATGCAAAAGCCTTCTTGTGAAATTCCATGTGTGAGACTGCATGGGAAAGACTTCGTATGCTGAAATCCAGTTTCTGGGCGATAGTTTTATAGACGGGACACTGGGAGATCACTGGCTCCGTGGAGTGGAAATAAATACTGCGGTGTGGATTAACACATTGTAAAAGATGCCAAGAGCATTTGTGCCCCTTCCACTAAGCAATATCACCACGAGAAGATGTCAGCTCTCAGGAGCTGAACCTTCACGAGGCACAACATTTACTAGCAGTTTGGGATTGAGTGTCTGATTCCACAACTGCAGCAATCACATGGGTTAAGGCCATCTTGTCCGCGACATTTTGGTATAGCAGGTGGGACAGACTAGACATTTAAAGCTCTGGTTCATCTCTCCATTATCCTTCTCTTCAGGACTGTGGGCTGTGTTTTAGGGACAGCAGAATCTCTGTATAAAGCCAGTGTAAGGTTTCAATTTCAATTCTGTAAAAGTTGATTCGCAGAGTTCACAGGCTTGCCCTCCAGATCTCCTCTATCACTTACACATCACTTCATTTTCTTAGGACAAAGAAGAAAGTTTGGGGGCTATGGATGAAGTGAAAGGAAAAGTTTACAAACAAAAATAAAAATAAAACCACAAATAGAAATTTAGTTCCTTTAAACATTTATGAGCGTCCCATGTTTGTTGACAACAGACACAATCTATGTTAATGGAAACACTTCATTTACTTAAGACTATGTGAGACAAAACTCATTAGGAGGTACTTGGGATACATGGAACATTCCTCTGGGATACATGGAAAATTCTTCAGGGCATCTTTCTTGACCTTGGGCCTAGTGATCTGGGTACACAGTTTGTGAACATTTGTTAGACTCTGTTTTTCGGCCATATAGTGTTTTCTCTACAAATAATCCATGCAAAGGAAGTTTTAAAGTCAATGAAGAGAACTAGAGCTAGGTAGGCTCTGAGCATGCAAAGGGCATATGCTTTTAAGGACCTTTCTTCAGACTTTACATACTGTGAACATCAGCATCTCCAATTCATACAGTGAAGGATCTTGCAGCAGGTGCCCTACAACTCTGTGGATCATTAACTCCACATGAATCTCTCATTTCTGCTTTGTGGCAGCTTGAAAGAAAATAGTCCCCAAAGGGAGTGGCACTATTAGGATTTGTGGCTTTGATGCAGTAGGCGTGCCTTTGTTAGAGGAAGTGTGTCACTGTGAAGGCAGCCTTTAAGGTCTCATATATGCTCAAGCCACCTCAGACCACTTCTTGTTACCTGCAAAAAAAGATGAAAGACACTCAGCTATTTCTCCAGCACCACATCTGCCTGCACGCCACCATGTCACACCATGATGATAATGGACAAAACCTCTGAAAATGTAATCCACCCCGATTAAATGATTTTCCTTTATAAGAGTTTTCATGGCCGGGCGATGGTGGCGCACGCCTTTAATCCCAGCACTCGGGAGGCAGAGGCAGGCGGATCTCTGTGAGTTCGAGACCAGCCTGGTCTACAGAGCTAGATCCAGGACAGGCTCCAAAGCCACAGAGAAACCCTGTCTCGAAAAACAAAAAAAAAAAAAAAAAAAAAAAGAGTTTTCATGGTCATGGTGTCCCTTCACAGCACAGAAACCCTCAGACATGCCTGCATAAAGCAAGTTCAGAAATACACCCATAGAGTGGGGTGGTTCTCAGTATTTCTCAGGCCAACAGCACCATAGCAACCTTGACAAAATTCTATGACAATGTGCTCCAAGTTGCACTCTGTATTTAGTGGTGACTTGTCTCTTGGAATGCAGGGCAGTCTCCTGAACTCTTTTGCTATTTGTATTGTCATCCATACAACAAACTGAACTGTGTCCGGGCATGTCCTTTTGAACCCTTCTGCCCAAGGCTAAACCTCTGGCAAGAGACCTTGGTCTTACTGACTGTCTTTACATGTCTGGTCCTCCTGTCCCTGGAATCATTCTTCAGGCAGTCTCTTTACTGGGTTCTCAGCATTAGTACCACTACCTATGGATACTCTTAGGTGACAGCCCTGCTTCTTCCCACACCTACTGTAGGTCATATGCTAAAACTCTTTTGTTCAGGAACTGAAATAAAGCAGCAACCTCTGACCTTACAGCTTAAGCAACACCCCATTTGGTTTCGTCTCTCATCAAAGTTTCTGTAGTAAAGCCAGCGAATACAGAACCTGGTTGCTAACATTCAGCTTAGCGTTGTAACTCCCTGGAATCTCTTTGGTGCTCCTATATTGCATGCACGCTTTTGAAAATAATACAATAGCCATTTAATGGAGATGGAACAGAAGAGTTGATGCTGCATTCTGAATGCGTGAGTGGCTTCCACTTTAAAATAAATATCCATTAAATAACAGGAGCCTGAACATGAATCTTATCAAAGTGCTTGTAGGCAGTCGCAGTTAATGAGTTGATCATTATTACTTTTAAAAAATCATAACTACTCAGGGAACGTGACTGTTTTTGAATGCAGCTACTGCAGTCTGATTGCAGACACAGAAATGGGCAACTGCTTTGTGGGGCTCCCTTTAAAGTGCTGATTTTTAAAATTAGGAACTAGAGACCCCTCTGTGTCCATGTTTACGACCATTCTGTGGACATAAAGTAGGGTGTCTCTGGGCCTAGGATTCATTTCTTTCTCTTTTTTATTTAATTATGTTATTATTATTATTTACATCTGGCTGCAATTTCCCATACTTCTTCTTCCCCCAGTCCTGTTCCCACCCCCCGCTTACCCTCTACCCACCCACTCATCCTCCTTCTCCAATGTTTCTGTTTAGAAAAGGGCAGGCTTCTCATGGACACCAACCAAAAATGGCATATCAAGTAGCAGTAAAACTAGGCACGTCCCCTCATAGTAAGGCTGGACAAGGCAACCCAGTATGAGGAATAGGTTCCCAAAAGCCAGCAAAAGAATCAGAGACAGTGCCTTCTCCCACTGTTAGGAGTTTCACAAGAAGACCAAGCTACACAACAACAACATATGTATAGGTCCCCCCCCCTGTAACATGGAGGGTCCTGTTTGTTTGTTGAGGTTTTTGTTTTGCCCGGTACCCCCCAGCCATTTATCCCCAAAGAAAATCACACATAGGTCTCCATAAATTATAAAGCTGATTGGCCCATTAGTTCTATCCTCTCACTGACTAACTCTCACATCTTGATTAACCCATTTTTCTGATCTATGTTAGCCATGTGGCTCAGTACCTTTGTTCAGTGGGGCAGATCACATCCTGCTGCTTTGGTGGTCTGGACAGGAGTGGGAGGAATCAACTTCTTCCTTCCAAGAATTCTCCTGTTCTCCTTGTATCATTTCTCTTTCTATCTGGTTTTCCTACCTATACTTCCTGCCTGGCCAATCAGCATTTATTTAAAACATGATTGACAGAATACAGACAATTCTTCTGCACCATCCTCTGGTTGTGGTTCAGCGATGTGTGTCCCTACATGTCTGTTAATTGATTCTGTGGGTTTTCTTGTGCCATCCTTCACCCCTCTTATTCCTACAATCCTTCCTCCACCTCTCCTACAAGATTTCCTGAGCTGTGTCTAATGTTTGGCTGTGGGTCTCTGCATCTGTTTCTATCGGTTGCTGGATGAACCTTCTCTGGTGAAAATTGGGCTAGGCACAAATCTATGAGTATAGCAGAATATATTTGGCATCATTACTTTTACTTTTTGGCCAGTCTTGTTTGGTTCTAGCCTAGATCTCTGGACTATCCATCCCCATTTTACTGGTGCTCCAGGCAGCATAAGGGCTCGGTTCCCTCTCATGCCATAGTTCTTAGGATGAACTAATTACTAATGCTTGTACAGCATACCTCAAACTAGTTGTTATGGTGCTAATAAGAGTGTTCTTTAATTGTGAAAGTGTCTTGAGTCCTGATAGGGTTGTCCTGTCCAGTGTGGTCCTAATGGAAACAGTGCTACAACTCCCTAGATGACACTCAATGACCTAGACTGCCATTCTGACATGTTCTCTCCCAGAGGACCCGGGAGTTGGGTCAGGCAGAGGAGGCATTATTCTGTTCTGTGTTGGTACATACCTATTTGAGTTTCTCCTACAAGACCAACAGATAAGCTTGCCCTGTTCTGAGGGTGAGCTCTCTGACAGAGTAGCTCAGAATTTGTATACCACCCATAATATGACCAGTTGTAAGTTAATGCACATTGTGTCAGACGATTGATTCTCTTACAGTAAAACTTACAGGGGCTGAACATTGCCAAATAGAATGCAAACCCTTCATATAGCATGCCAGCCTGTTGGGAATGAGCCACTGCCTACAGTCTTCACTCTGAGATGGACTAGATCCACTTATGGTACAAAAATTCTGTTCATCTTCCTAAGTTTAATTTTTTGTTTCATATATTTGCAGTTTGCACCCAGTTCATTGCCTAGATAATCACAAGACTGACCTTCCAATTGCACTGATCTCAAGTCCATGGTTACATCTTTATACCAGCCAACCCTGATAAGAACCATCCTCAAACATATTGCCCGTGTTCTCATAGCCTGCCTTGTGAGTCCAAATGATTTCTTTATACATATCTGTTCACACTGCCATGTTTTTCCAAGCTCTGTGAGAGCAGGTGGGTACAGATCATACTCAGTCTTGGCATGCATGTAGTGTGTAGGATGAATGTAGAATGTAGTGTGGAGTCTTGGCATGAATGTGGTACGATACCAGTGTGTAGGAAGAACTCACTGAACAGCGGAGGATTGAAGAAGAGTGTGGTGTATCAGTGAAAAGGAGTTCTCTCTGCCAGTATTCAGACAATCAGACTAAAGTCAAAGCCTGTGCTTGGAATTGGGAACAAGGTTGAAACTTCCAGAGTTTCCCTTTTTATTTTATTTTTTTTTAAAAGTTGTAGCAGAATCCAATACAATGTGACAAATACCATGGAAATATAGGCCTGCCTTTGCCTATTATGGCAGAGATTTTGGCTAACACATACAGAGATGGTGAAAGTTTATCACTCACAGGAGATGAAGAAAGGGAATATGTTGCGGACATAACCAAAGAAGTGTGTGTGTGTGTGTGTGTGTGTGTGTGTGTGTAACACTTAGCTTGCCTGGCTCTCCCTGCCATTAGGTCTCTCCCTGCAGCTTAGGTCTAAGAGTGTAAAAGAAGGCACACAAAGTGTGACCAGTGGATGAATCCTTATCTACAAATGACTTTTTGCAGGCCTCATCCTCCTCTTCACATTGTATTGATTTTTATATATTTATTGCACATTTGATATACATTATAGAATGTCTATAAAATTTTATGTATGCAAAATTATGTATAACATATCAAAGTTTATGCATGTTTTAGATATAGTTAATATAAATTATCCATAAAATTTAAGATAGGATTTTTATCTGATACATTATATACCTGATGTGTGTGGGGGGGGGGAGAATCAAGAAGGAGTTGGCTGTATGCAGGGTCCATAAATTCCAGTTACATTCTATACATGTATGAAATGCTCAAAGAATCAATAAAAGTATATTTTTAGATCCATTTACATAGTGCTTCCTAGGATTCTCTGCAAATGGAATATAGATACGAAATAATTTTTGAGAACCTTGAGACTGCATATTGAGGAATACCCAAAGGACCATTCAGTCTCTTTGATTGCCCCTCTCATATTGCAGGTTCTCACATGGCCAGGGAGTGGCTTAAGACCCAAAAGAAAGGCACAAATATTTATTAGAAACTTTCTGATGAGAAAGCTCACAAAATTCAGAGAGGAATACAAGAGGAAGAGCCAGGTACTTGTGTTCTGTACGAGCATTGTGAGAAGCTCACATCTGCCCTGGAAGCAGAGTCAGACCATGACCTGCAGCTATAAACCTGGAAGCCTAACCCTACCCCCATCCGCAAACCATGCAGGCACAAAGAAACCTTACTCTTTGATTGATTCTCTGGCAGGTCACCTTCCTCCTGACCACCGGTAACCAGAGCTGGCTCAATTATACCCCATCAAGAAGAACAGATAACAGGAAAGCCAGGTTCAGGGAGACAGCTGTAATTTTAGAAGGACTTCCTGTTATGAGTCTGACTTTTGATCTCCAGATGGTGCAGGCCAGTGAGTTGGATCCAAGGCATGCATGCATCAGGCTCTAGCCTCTGAGAGCGCGGTACATGCATGGTCAGACTCCTATAGGGTCATGCACTTGCCTTTGGGGAGAGAGCTGGGAAACTCACTTTGCTCTCAAGTGCAGTTTTGGCAGAATTTGTTGGCAATTCAGATAAACTTTTAAACTCATGTTTTTAATACAATATGATTAAGGTTCCGGAGTAAGGTTCTCTGAGGCAGAGCAGATTGCTGAAAGGTACTAATGACTTAAGCAGACAGTTCATTTCAATATTTCGTGGGAATGTTTCTAGGATGTTTCAGTAATGGGTAACAGGATTGAGACTTGAATCCAATCTACACATTTTTATCTACTGTGTCTGTCTCTTTAACTCCACCATCTGTGACATAGACTAGAAGAAAGCTGGGTAACTAGTTGTAGGGGTTTCTTCAATGGCTCCCCTGATAAAACAGAAGCAGAGTCAAGAAGCCTGGGTTGGGGGACAAGGATCCACCTTCTCTCCATGTGAAATAAAAGTAGCAACTTCCAGGGCAGTTACTGTATAAACGGACATGACCTCTCCTCTCTGTGGTATGCTAAAGGAAAAGGTTTTTTTATTGGAGGAGAGAGAGAGAGAGAGAGAGAGAGAGAGAGAGAGAGAGAGAGAGAGAGAGAGAGAACATATAAGGGCATCTGAAAGAGCCCAGAACACACAGAAAATAAGAGACAGAACAAGGCCAGCAGACTGGGCCTGACCATGAGAGAAGCAGAAGCTGAATGGAGGGGATCATGGGAGAGCAGAGAGGATCATGGGAGAGCAGAGAGGATCATGGGAGAGCAGAGAGGATCATGGGAGAGCAGAGAGGAGGGGAGGAGGGAGACTGAGACTGAGAACATCAGAAATAGCAGGCTTATAAGAATGAGTAGATTCAGTCAGGGTGGCAGGGTGTGAGCTGGGGGTTTGGGGTACAGAGAAGGTGAGAAGAACCAGAATGCCAGCATGGTCTTTTAAATGTAAAGTAGGCACTTGTTATCCTGAGGGAAGCTGGAGGCTGGCATGCGCTGTGGCATGCTGATAGTTCCCACGGACAGCCATTTCTCCCTCTGTCTTTCGGAGTTGTTTGCTTTGACCTGATAGTTACCAACAACATGGAACTGATAGACACGCTTAAACGTCATCATCCCATGTTCCATGCACCTCCCGAACGGAAACTTCAGACTATAAGACCAGGAATTTCTTCTGTGGGTGTGCCTCACAGTTCTAAGGAGCTGAGGATGAGAAACCCAGCTGACTAGGTCCTGAAATTCTCATTTAAATGTGATGTTTAGTGATGCTAGTTCAGCTGACACAAACTAGAGACACCCAGGAAAACAGAACCTCATGTGAAGAATTGTCCCCATCAGATTGGCCTATGGGCATACCTGGGGCAGTAAACTGTCTTGAAGTTCAAGAGCCCAGCCCACTGTGTAGGTGCTACCCGGGCAAGTGGTCCTTGGTTGCATAAGAAAGCAGGCTGAGTGAGCGATGGATGGAGAAAAAGCCAATAAGTCGTATCTCTCCATGGCCTCTACATCAATTCCTCTTTTGAGGTTCCTGACTTGAGTTCCTGCTTTGATGGCCCTTCATGGTGAACCATAAGCTGTAAATCAAATAAATCCTTGCTTCTCCCAGTTGCTTTGCAGTGGTGTAAGTGAAGGAGATCTATAGATTAGTTCTTCTCCAAATTAGCTTCTGCTCAGAACCACTTCACGATCAGGTCTGAAGAGTAGAACGGACCTAATTTCTCTTTTAGAAATGACATAACACACCTCTCAAATATCTCTTGTGAGTCAAATTTATTAAGTTCATATTTCCTGAATATACTGTGGTATAAACCATTTTTAACTATCAGTAACTAAATATCTTAATAGTTAATAATCTACAGAGTACCTCATTAAAATATGCATACCAACTGTGCTGTCATTAGCAAAGGTAGCATGTTCACAGAGGAAAAGCTGGTTGGATAATACAGATGAGTTAGACTCTTCCCAGGTCACTAAAGGCAACTTTTTCCACAATAGTGGAATGTGTGATGCTTGAAACCAGGTACCCAGAATCGAAAGTAGTTGTTTAAGAGAGCTAGGCTCTTTTGGGTAAATTTGAATCACTTACCCTATGGAAAGGTGCCTTGCTGGGACCTTTCTGGTAAGGAAGTAGCATGTTTGAATTCTTTAGTACAAGCTGTACGGCCATGCAAAGCTCTGAAGATGCTTCCTCTTGATGGTTTACTTTCTCTCTGCAACCCACATCACCGGGACTTAAAGGTTTCCTCAAATTCCAGATGAAAAATTAGCTCTACATAAATCCCCGAAGTACTAATCTCATTCTGCTGTGCTAACAAAAACCCTCTAAGCTAAAAGCAACTTACAGGAAAAAGCTTTATTTCAGTTTACAAGTTAAAGTCTGTCATTGAGGGAATTCAAGGCAGAAACTCAGGCAGGAACTTGAAGCGGAAAGTATGGAGGAGCGCTGCTCGCTGGCTGGCAGGCTCTCCAGCTCATGCTCAGCTTGCTTCATTACGTAGCTCAGGCTCTTCTGTCTAGGGCTCTGCCTCTACTGGCCTGTCCCTTCAGCATCAGTTAACAATCAAGGCAACCTCCCCTTGACGCTCCCACAGGCCAGTCTGATCTGAGCCTTCACTTGAGATTGCCTCCTAGGTGGCACCAGGCTGTCCAAAGCTGACTGTGGACGTTAGCTGTGACACGCAAGACGGCCACAAAAGCCCCTTGTGAGATCCACGACAACCACAGCTTTGGAACTGGGGGAAAGTCTTGTGTGTGAAGTGTCTAGAGTCAGAGTGGAATGATCTCTGCTTCCCAGTAAAGGTGTGCTTTCTCCATGGCAGGGGGAAGAGGCGGGGAGTGGTCAGGAGGGTCCACAGGGATCAGGTTTGTCACTCACCCTTCCATGGCAAGATCTCATTTGTCCTAACATAATTCCCAACCTTTCGGGATACTTTAAAATTGATTTCATCTCCTGTGTGTTTGTAAAGGCAGGTTTTATTTTCCTCTCACGTGTGTTTTGTTTAGTGTGTGTTTGTACATGAGTGTATATGTATGGTAGGGGTGTGTTTGTACATGAGTGTGTATGTATGGTAGGGGTGTG
>NW_004949108.1:401048-422777 GCF_000317375.1 Microtus ochrogaster | reverse complement strand
TATGTATGGTAGGGGTGTGATTGTACATGAGTGTGTATGTATGGTAGGGGTGTGTTTGTACATGAGTGTGTATGTATGGTAGGGGTGTGTTTGTACATGAGCATATATGTATGGTAGGGGTCTGATTGTACATGAGTGTGTATGTATGGTAGGGGTCTGATTGTACATGAGTGTGTATGTATGGTAGGGGTCTGATTGCAGGGTGCAAATATCCCGAAGACCAAGTGAGAGGTCAGAAGTTAGGGCCAAGGAGTCAGTTCTTCCTCACCGTGGAAAATATAGGTCATCAGGCTTGCGTGGCAAGCACGTGTGTGTGTGTGTGTGTGTGTGTGTGTGTGTGTGTGTGTGTGTGCTGAGCCGTCTCATCTGCCCTGTGATGTGTATATATGCATCTCTTATAGTGAGTGTACTGAGCAGGAGAGATTCTCTACAGAGTAGAGACACAAACTGATTCCGTCACTGAAGAGTGTGGTGGCGTCATTCCTTTCCAAAGGTAGCCCTGGCTGCAACTCTGTTCTGGGTACACAGGCTGTACCTGCTCCAGAGCTGGGACTGGAGGCGTCTCCTCCAGTGTCTGGGTTCAGCCTCGTCTCTCTGATGTTCACTGCTAGACTCCTCCTCTGTGTCTTCTCCATTCTTACAGGGGTGACAAAGTCGAGAGCTGCATTTTCCTGTCTGTTCAGGTGTCCTAACTTCTCCCCTCCTCCTCTTTGTATTCTCTCTTCCTTCTCTTCTCTCTCTTTACTTTCCCTTCCCTTTCACACCCCCATCTTTTTCCCTTTGGTCACCATCCTTTTTGTAATGATCCATTTATACTTCCCCACCACCACCACTGACACACACCATGGGGCTTGAATAGAGAACATTATTTATGTATGCTAAGCCACACACCCGGCTCTAGCTCCAACTTCTTACACACTCGCTACAGACCAAATGTCACCCTGGTGGTGAAGGGCACAGAAGTAAAACACAGACATCATGGTGCCAGATAGGCTGGCTACTCAGTCGTAGATTCAGGAAAGTCACCATCAATAACAATCCTACTTTACAATCCTGACAGACAGGCAGAAGGGACCACAGACTCTAGGAGGAGAGAACTATTGCAGAGCTGGGCTGCACACTGAATGAGAAGAGTATAGAAGCTGGTACCCCTGGGTTGTAAAGGGTAAGAAAGACCTTTTTGTGCAAAAAAAGGTTAACACAGAGGTCAAATGGCTACAGCAAAACCCGAAGCCAGACAACCTTGCTAAAGGACATGAGGAAATTTGTAAGCAGATTGGAATGGGATACGCATGGAGCCAACTGGGCTTCATCTGTTGTTACTCAAGAAGGAAGAAAGAGAGATGCATTTCAAACTTTTTAAACCAGTTCAGATGGTCACTGTATCATAAAAGGCAGCATGGAAGTATATTAATATCTGTGCTAATAAATACATCTTTACGTGGCTATGGAGCATGTGCCCTGTGCTTTACTTAAAAGAATGTACAATGACAAGACCCATTTACAGACATATTAAAAAATTATCAGTGTGTTCATGGTATCCATACATGCCCTACATAAACACAACCACTTACTCTGCACCAAGTAACCAGAAAGTCAGAACACTAAACATTTATGAAAGGTCCAACCCTTCTTTATCCTCTCCCGATCTGCTGACTGTCCAACCCGGAGGCGGTTGTTCTTTTTTTTGTGTATTTAGTTTTGCTTTGTGTGTCTGCATGTATGTGTGGTACATGTGCACACATGTATATGTGGGGGCTGGCGCCTATTTAAGTACAGTGTCCATTGGGTGCCCTGCTCGATTGCTCCCCAATTTGTTTCTATCTTAAAGGACCTCACCTTGAACCTGGAGCTAGGCTGGCCTATGGACGTTCTTTACAGATTTCCCTTTTCATGCTCTCTTTCTCTAGCGTCTTAACTCATTTTGTGGGACACTACAGTTTGTTTTTGTTTCTAATTAAGTGAATTTTCTGGTCCAGGGCTTTTGGCAGTGCCAGAGAGTGTAATTAAGTTCATGCTGGTCACAAGAAGCGACTTTGGCAAAGCATATTTTATTCCTTCCTGTAAAAAAAAATATTTTCAGGACTTTGGCCAAACTGATTGGATTTAATTGGGTATAGGGCTCCGAGTTTTCAACTCTCTCCTGGACTTGTGGTCCGCCAACCCTCAGGCTTCCAGAGGCCTCTGCTCTGTAGTTCAAAGAGCAGCTTTTAGATCCTCTGTAAAGCATGCATTTGACTGTGCCTGAGGGCAGCTCTCTGAGACTAATCCCATGGCCTCCTTCCAAATGAGAGGCAAATGGATGGTCTTGCCTTAAATCAGAACCTGAGCGAGCCTAGGGCAGGGCCCTTTGACACAAAATGGTACAAGTCCAGTTAGTTAAAAAGGAGCCAAATAATAATGGGTATTGTCTGGTGTTGGCTGGGAGCAGTGATGCCTGGGGAGATTGTGTACTGGTAAAGTGCTCGCTGTCAAAGAACAGTGAAAGACCCAAGGTTGCTCCCCCAGACACCACATACCACTCCTGGGCATGGGGCGCACAGCTGTCATCCCAGCAATGAGAAGACGAGACAAGTGGATGTCTGGGGCTTGCTGATGAGACAGCCTAGGCTACTGGGTGAGGCTCAGGTCCCAGTGAGGGGCCCTGTCTGAAAGAACGATATAGATGTCTCCTAAGGAACAGCACTTGGGGTTTGTCACTGGCTTCCACATGCATGATTGATCATGTGGACTCACATGTATGCATTTGCATGCACACAAGCCGGGGGTGGTGAGAGAGAGAGAGTGAGAGAGAGAGACAGAGAGAGACAGACAGAGAGAAGAGAACATGGAGGTGGAAGGAGATGGTAAGACTTGTTTATCTCTCAGAGATTCACAGGGAAGACTTATTGGTGTCTAGCTATGTTTAATTTTCTCAGTAACTCATAGTTTTTTCTTTAAACAATACTTGTCCATCCTCCCTGATAGAGCTGCTGAAGGTTTTTTGAAAGAACTGACTGACAAGGTGTTTGGCCCTTGGTAAGATTTCTAGGGGAGCAAAGACAGATGAGTGTTCACAGGAATATAAAGATGGCATAAACCACTCACAAAGTCACCCTGTGGACCAACTAAGAAAAACTATGGCCACCGTATGGTCCTTGGATTGAAGGAAATGTCAGGAAGATTAAGGGAAGATAGAAAGATAAAGATGGTATGGAGAGAAGAAAAAGCTGCAGAAAGTCAGAGACATGAGTGTTGAACCCAGAAGGCCTTGGTTATGGTGACTCTGAACTGGTTCCTTGATCTGCTTGAGAAACTGCAAGATTAGTTTATGTAATCCTGATGACATTTTCAACGTTGGATGAAAATGTGTATATATATGAAATCACCCGAGAGACATCAGAAAGAAAAGTTTTCAGAATGCCAAGCTATTGTTCATAAAACAACACAAACAAATATTGGCAATGATTACTAAATTTGTAAACCTCCCTGTTGAATAACATTAATGGTGCTAGAGGGTTTTATCCAGGAAACTGGGGGACAAACATCATTGTGTCTTAGTTTTGAACCCTGGGCGTTACAATACCAATTGGCTTTGCAAGATATGCCCACTGGTGTCATAGAGGCATGAATGTTATGGGGGTAACCAACAACTACTTGATTGGATTTAAGGTCCCCTTCACGGGACAGAACTCCTACCTAGCACCATAACCAAGAACTCATGGCTGATGATGTCATAGGCCCTGGGGAATAACTTGCTACTATTATTTTAGTAAATGGACATAATGTCAGTCAGACTGCATTCTAAATACTTACTATTATAGCAAGAAATTGCTCTTAGCCTTCACCAAAGAAGCGTCTTTTTGCAATGAATGGCAGTTAATGAAACTCACAACTGGTCCAAGCACATAGGATGTGGGAATTAGAGTGCTCAACTCAACTGAACATCTGCAGTGCATCTCTTTCCCCTGAGGCTCATAGAAAGTGGCAAAAGAGAGACTGAAAGATTTTAAGAGTCTGGGTATTTGGAGACTGGAGTGTCTTAGAGACGTGGCAAGACCACCACCGTACTCACGAATTCATCACAGCTATGGTTGCCTGTGTAAGTCTCCACAAGATTAAAATAGTCAACATCCCAGCACAGAGGAGAGAAAGGCTCCTAAGGCCCCACCCTGAGCTGAGGAGCTAGCAGTGGCTGATGGCTTCTGGGATAAGGAGAATCTTTTCTTATGAAATTTCCAAGGAATGTAACCGGTAGTAATTTGCTTGGGCTCTGTGGATGGCCCTACACCCATGTACATATGGGCAGTACTAACTAGATTCAGTGAACTAAAATAGAAAGGGGGAGGACGAATATGACCAAAATACGTTAAATAAAGGTGTAGAATTCAAAAAGAACTTTAAAAATTAAACAATATCCTTCCTAAGGGCCTCTTTCTTCCACTGTTCTTGCTTCCAAAGGACGCACTATTAGTGAAGACAGAGGAGGACCTTTGAGTGATTCCTCCAGGCTTCCTGAGGAAGATGAGGGATTCTCATGTAGAAAATGTGCCATGCAGCTAAAGGACTCCAACAACTCATAAACATACACTTTTATAATTTCTGGATATTTTAGTACGTTTGTTTAAAAATTGATACCCTAGCATGATGCCCATTCTGTTGTACTTATACAGGGTGACTACACACATGGCCACATAAAAGGAAACCTTAACAAATGTATTGAGTTGGCTTCAGATGCATTTGTTGAACTAAGGAAGACATTAATATCCATGTTGCTATGATAACTAATCTTGATAGTCAACTTGACAGGGTTTAGAACACCCTAAGACACACTACTCAGGGCTTGTCTGCATATGAGTTTCTAGATCAGGCAAACTGAGATGGAAGGCCACTCTAGATGTGGGTGGCACCATTCCATGACTAGGGACCCCAGACTGAAAAAGAAGATGAGCTGAGCGCCAGCATGCATCTTTCTCTGCTTCCTGTCTATGGGTGTAGTGGGATCAGCCTCCTCCCTCTCCCATCCTCTTTGCCATGGTAGACCGTACCCTCAAACTGGGAGCCACGCCAAATGTTTCTGTAATTTGCTTTCATATGTCATTTTATCACGCCATGAGAAAACTCACCAGTATACTCACTATGCAGCTTTTTACAAGGATAGAGGTCTGATGTCCATGCTAAGCCAGGGGATAGAGGAAGTGGCTGTCAGGTCAGGCTGGTTCCTTCTGATTTCTCAACATGTCTTATTTTGGTAACGATTCCGCCTATGCACAGCCACACCTGGCTATCCTCTGTCCCACTGCTCCTCCTGCAGGTTGGCCTCTAAGTCAGGTGCACACACAGGTAAACCTGCACATGCACTGTCATGTACACACAGGGTTCTTTTCCTGGTTTATTCATGCTGTACCTCTTCCGTTCTTGATGTTCACGATTCCTAGGTGTTTTTTTTTTTTACCCTCTTCAGTAGGTTGTACTTCCATGAAGTATAACCTCCCAGCTATCTGGTCTTTTCTGTGCTCCATCATTGTATCAGAGAGCCAAGAATTTGCAGTTATTTTCTACACAGTCCAAACAGGGTTCCTTAAAAGCAAAATTGGATAAATCCCTTAAAGATCCTTGTGCTCTGTCCAAGATTTTATCAACACTGGAATAGTAGATGTCTCAGAAGACCTGGGAAGCATGTTAGTAAGGGAATAACAAGCTACATTCAATCTAAGAAGAGGTAGTCATTGGACCCCAGGACCAAATAAGGGCTTGCCTTGATTGTGTTTCTGTTGCTAAAATCAAGTACTTGACAAGAGCAACTTAAAGGAGAAAGGTATTATTTTAGCTCAAAGTGCTAGGTTTCAGCCCATCATTGACAGGGAGTCAAGACCAGAAACTTGAAGCACCTAGCTGCATCCACAGTCAAGAACAGAAAGGAAGGAATTAACATAGGCTTGTGTTAAGCTAGCTTTCTCTACTCTTGCACAGCTGAAGACCAGAATGATGCTTCCCATATGTGTAATTCTTCCCATCAAAACCAACATAATCAAGATAACTCCATAGGTCCAATTTATCTAGATGACTCTTCAACGAGACTCTCCTCCTTAGTGAGTCTAGAGTGTTTCAAGTTAACAATAAAAACCACTACCACAGAGCTCGCTGATGGGCTTTTGAAATTGGATACTGGTATTAATGAGTTTGGGACATGGATCCTGGTGTGAATAGGGATGACAAACCGTTTGCTGTGCCCTTCACTGCATTTTGTGGGATGCGGTAACTTAAGACCCTTGATAATCAGAACAGCTAACTGTGACTCCCCTGTCTTCTTCACTCTTGAGCAGTGTGTACATACCGGCCATAAAGTCAGTCTAAAATCTCAGCTCACAAACGTAGACCTGTGTTAAGTAAGGAAGAATTAGGACTGACCATAAATTAACTAACTGCAAGACCGTGAAGGTCCTGGCACAGTGGAGGTTCTTGGAAATCACACTTTTACCTTACCGTGTATATTTGACAATTGATAAAAATTAATACTAATGCTTCTAGCATGAGGAAGGGGGAGAGGCCCCACCTGTCATTTCTGAGCATTTGCTGAGAAGGAAGCTCCAGCTGGGAAGAGAGAAGACATCAGCCCAGGGAACATCCAAGCAGTGTTCAAAAGCAATTAGTTCACAGCTGATACCATTGGTTAAGACCTTTCTCCAGGTGCATTCTAAGATAGGCTCTAAGAGAGGTGGGGCTGGGCCCTGGAGACAAGAGTATGGATAAGGAGCCATGTTAGTTACTTTACCCGTTGCTCCAATGGAATACCTGACCAAAGCAACTTAACAGAGGAAGAAAGAGTTGATCCAGCTTACAGTTTGAGGGAAAAACCTACATTGATAGAGAAGTAATGACACCAAGACCATGAGACAGCTAACTGGTCACATCACATACAAAGTTAGTCAGGAAACAGAGAAGTAGATGTTGGTTCTCAGATCATTTTCTCGTTTTTATTAAGTCTGGATGGACACTTCAGACCATGGGATGGGTACATGCACATTTAGGGAGTATCAACTCATCTTAATTAATCCACTGTAGATAATCCCTCACAAACATGCTTAGTGACATATATCACAGATGTTCCTAGATCCTGTTAAGGTGACAATCAATATCAGTCATCACAGGCTCCTGAGAGTAGATTTGGTCTTATTTGATTAAAAACTGTTATCTCTGAGCAGTAGGAGTGACTGGTTCATTAAGAGTCCTATGTGTCCGGAGGACCCAAGTGATCCCCATGTTGGCCAGCTCAAAACTGCCTGTAATTCCAGTTCCAGGACATCTGACACCCTCTCCTGCTCTTTGCGGACATCTGCACACGAGGCAGACACATGCACAGACATATTTGCAGACACATAAAAAAATGAATAAATCTTAAAAATAAAAATTGTCACTTAAGATTTTAGAAAGAGAAATTAGAGTTTAGATGGCTTTGTTTTTCATTTTTTCCCTGCTAACTTTTGGGATGTGTACTCATTTCTAGAGTGATGAGTTCCGTAAAGTAGTTTTTCTATCAGACAGTGCAATTGGCCATCCTCACCCACCCTTCTCCCTCCTCCTTTCCTTGTGCCACCCTTTCCACTTTTCCCTCCAGTCTCAATTCTTCCTTCATGGATTATATATGTATATAACTTTGTGCATCTATGTAAAACCCAGAAAGTTTGCCTTTCAGTGTTTGACTTATCTGTTTAATGTGATAAACTCTGGTTACATACATTTTCCTGAAAACCACATAATTTGGTTCTAGTTCCTCTTATAATCAAAATTGCATAGACGCATAGACTTGTGTGTGTGTGTTTATATGTCCACTCACTGGTTAACAGACACCTTTCCATAACTTGGCTATTGTAAATGTTTGGGCAATAAACAGATGTGCAAGCATCTCTGTGGTGTGTTTGTTTGTTTACCTTCTTGTTAGTGTGCACCTAGGACATAGATGCTCATCCAGCAGCTATGGGAGTTTGTGTCTTGAGGGCCCTTCCATACTGTTTCATGGTTTCTAGACTGGGGTGGGAGAGTTTTGTTTCCCATGCATTCTTACCACCATTTGTTGCTTCTTAACTTCTTTTAGATGTTTTCTTTTTAAAAATATTGTAAATTGTGTGAATAGATCTATGTGTATGTGCACATGTGACTTCAATGTCCATGAAGGCCGAAAGAGGGCATCAAATGATCTGGAGTTGAAGATATGGGCAACTGTGATTCATCTAACATGGATGCCAGGAGCTGAACTTGGGTTCTCTGCCAGAGTTGCTTCTGTTCTGATCTGTTGCTTCATCTCCTGGTCTACCTAACAAAAGTCACCTTTCTAAAGCAAGTCTGCACATTCCGAACTTTGTACGCAAGTGACTTGAAGAAGTCTGTCACTCGAGGTCTACAGTTTCTTTTGTATCAGCAGGGTTTCCCTTTGTTTCATATGCCATAAATCCAGATGAATTTTGCCCCAGATTTTGAAAGGAAACTACTCTGCTCCTGACAACCGTATCATCTCTGTAAGAAGGTGAATGTTGACAAGCTACAATTGTGTTTATTTATGGGCACATTACTCCATTCTCTGTTGCAATAACAAAACTCCACAAACTGAGTAAATTGCAAAGGAAATGAAGGATATTGTCTGGTTTAATCACCGACAGTGACCAAGACAGAGCACAGCATCAGATGGCAGGCACAGAAACATGTAGGTTTTTGTTGTTGTTGTTATTTTTTCTCTTTGCTCCTTGGGGCCTCCCACCCAGCTCCCAAATAATCACACGGAGACTTATTCTTTCTTATGAATGCCTGGTCTTATTTGACTTGCTCCTAACCAACTTTTCTTAAATTATTTCATTTTCCCTTTGCCTCTGGGCTATTATCTTTCTCTATTCTATATGCCTTTCTTTTCTTCTTATCTTGTGGCTAGCTCTGTAGCTGGATGGCTGGTCCCTGATGTCTTCCTCTCCTTCTCCTCTCTTCTGCTCCTATTTATTCTCTCTGCATGACAGCACCACCTATTTTCTCTCCTGCTTAGCTACTGGCCACTGGGGTCTTTATTAGACCAGGCAAAGTAACATAGCTTCCCAGAGTTAAACAAATGCAACATATCTTTGCACCATTAAACACAGAATCCACAGCATAAAGTTAATATTCTTAAGCTAATATTCCTCAACAGTAGCTTGTGTCCACAAGCAGGCATACCATAGACTTCCATTACACAGTCTTCCTAAAAGGACAAGGGTCTGGGGCCTTGTGTGAGTGGGGAGATGATCTTCTCTATTTCTAACCTCCTCCTAAGAGCCCCTCGTCTAGATACCACACTTGGCTTAAGATTCTAATCGCTCGCTCTCTCAGTGAGAGTCCCACTATGTGATTGGACGGGACAGTGTATTCCAGTCACAGGTCCAGATCAAATCCACTGAAGACAGTTTTATAATGTACCATAGTAACCAGTAATTGTTTACTTCCAGGCTTTCAACTCATATAAATATATTAATATACATAAATCCATGTGTGTGTCATGCTATAAGGAATTAGGTCACTCTGTATATCTTGCTGAATTGCATGATTTTATCTAATGAATGTTATGATTTAATAAAAAAGAGGATTTTTAATAAGATTAGTTTAATTGATTATGTAATGTGTGTGTGTATGCGTGTGCATGCATGTGCACAGGATTGTTCGTATGAGTGCAGCGCCCACCAGATACCTTGGAGCTGGAGTACAGGGGGTTGTGAGTTGCATGATATGAGTGATAGAAACTGAGCTGGAGTTCTCTGCAAAAACAGCACTGCTTTCTTAACATTTGAGACATTTTCCAGCTCTAATACTGTGTGTGTGTGTGTGTGTGGTGTGTGTGTGTGTGTGTGTGTGTGTGTGTGTGTGTGTGTGTGTTGCACCCATGGGGGCCACAAGAGGGCATTGGTTTTCTATAGCTGTAATTACAGATCATATGAACTTCCATCATGGCTTCTAGAGACTGGGTTTGGATTCTCTTCAAGAATAGCACAGGTGCTTAACCTCTGAGCCCTCTCTCTCCAGCCTAATTTTTAAACTACATTTGTTTTTCAAGTAGCCACCTTATTTCATGAAATTTCTCAGCTTTTGAACTTTCCTTTTGTGGTTTTGCAGAGAAGTACATTTTCTGATGTGCTGATCAGCAAATTTTTAGTTTCCTTTGTGTTATGGTTCATTTGCTTCTTCTACATTGTCAAGAGTTTGCCAACAGGGAAGGTTGGTGTTGGTGTTTTCATGTAATTGTGTTGGTGTAAATAAGACCTAGAAATTTTCTGTTTCTGTAATGTATCATATGGTACCTAACATGACAACAGGCCAGAGTATCATAAACATGTGAGACAGGAGAGCTAGTCACAGGATCTTATATGCATGTCAACCTCATCAATAAAAAAATTCACATTTTATTATGTTAGAAGAGCCTTTAGTTATGTGTTTTACTGGAGATGGTTGATGATGTCTCTTGTCAATTAAGTAGAAATTGGTTAGTCACATATAGCCCGAGGAAGGATATCAGGAGGAAACCACACTGGACTGAATGAGACTCTCTTGATTTTGACGTGTAGTGGTGGTCTGAATGAAAAATGTCCCTCACAGGCTCCTGTATTAGAACACTTGGTCCTCAGCTGATGGGCTCTACTTAGAACTTTTGGAAGGTCATCTTTGTTAGTTTTCTACTACTCATAAAGACCATGACCAAAAGCAACTTGGAGAGGAAAGGTCCTGTTTTAGCGTGGAATTGTAGTTCATCATCATGAAGAGAAGTCAGGGCAGGAGAACAAGGTAGAGACAGTGGAGTAATTCTGCTTATGGTTTGTTCCTCCTTATTTGCTCAGCCTGCTTTCTTAGGATAACCCAGGATAGTTCAGGACCACCTGCCTAGGGGCAGCACCAACTACAGTGAGCCAGACCTTTCCATATCAGTCCTCTGTCAGGAAGAATGTACCACAGGTCAATCTTATGGAGGCATTTCCTCAAACGAGGTTCCCTCTTTTCAGATGACCTTAGCTTGTGCCAAATTTATTTAAAAGAGAGAGAGAGATGGAGCTTTGCTGAAGGAAGTATATGGCTAGAGATGGGCACTGAGTTTTTATAGTCTGGCCACACTTCCTGTGGTCTCTCTGATTCTCATCTGTGGATGAGAAGGTGATCATATTGCCTCCTGTTCTATTCATCATGTTTTTCCTGCCTGTTGCCATGACTTCCCTGCCAAGATGGACCCTGTCCATCTGGATCTGTAAGCCAAAAATCAACCCTTTCTCTCCTAACTTACTTTTAACAGGGCTCTTCTATCAGATTAACAGAAAGGTGACTAAGAGGCATTCCCATTAGACATTGCTCATCTATCAAGACCAGGTTTATTGTTCCCAGTCCTGACTCCTGGACTGTGCTCATGTCCCACTGTGCATGAGGAGGTAGGGGAGGATCAGGAATCTCTTGTTGGTTGAATTTTCACACAGACACAATCTCCAATAGTGAGTTTGCTCATCAGTGGTCAGGTGTGTTTGTTGCTAATGTTTTCATAATCACATACTCATTAATAATCTGCAATTTCAGCAACAAAACTTTTTGAAATGAGTTTTCCCTGAGACACATTAAACATAGTCTTAAAAACAACTGTGTGCAATTAGGAAGTGGCATGAAAGTTGTCAACACCCAGGAGGGTGGGCAGGGATTCCTAGAAATATATGTGTGTGTATATGTATATAGATATCTATACATATATAACTTCAAAACGTTACCCCAAACTTACTTTTTGTCAAGGAAAAAACTGAAATTATAAATGCTGATGTATCAGGATATTTTCATGAAAGTAACTATATTTTGTCAGTGTTCAATTCCTATACATCCAACTTATAAATTATTAATAGTGTTGATGCTATCATAGTAAATTGTTTTTTGTTTTAAAACCTCTATTGTAGGAATTGTGAAATCATCATCCACCTATTTTGAGTCCCAAGAGCCGTAAAGACTTTCCCATCTGACGATCCTGTTATACATCACCAGTGAGGATGCTCACTTTCAGTTTGATTCCAGCATTTGAATATGGTGCCCATCTTTGGTGTGGGCATAGAGTCACTGGATTTTGATAGTAAAAACAATGGATAAATCTTTTCCTCTAGACAGAAAAGCTCGCTTTAAAAGGAGGATTGCTAGCAATGACACCACACCCCCCTCACAGGAAAATTCTGGCTCTAAGCTCTGAGGTTTCCAGTGAATCTGTCTAGGAGGGACACCGGAGTGAACTTTCTGCTCGTGAGCCTTGCCTTCCTTTACTTCCTCTTGTTCGTGGGTGTGGTTACACAGAGTCTGAGGATCCTGTGTGTTTCCTAAAGGAAGCAAATAAAGAGGAGAGAATGCAAGTACGCTCAGCTACTTGCTGAAGCAAATGCTTCCCTCCTAAAACACCACAGAAGGACAAAGGAAGACACAAGATGAAATGTAATTTACATAATTGATATCACTTTTCTCGTAAGGTAACCTGTGAGGTTAAAAGCCTTACTAGTCTTGAGAAGATCAAAGTGATTTGAAATGGAGATCTGCAGTCACAGAGAGATGAGAGAACAAGAAAAATTAGTCAGGAGATGGGGGAGGACACTGGAGACCAAGAGAAGCTTCTAGAACAAATAAAGCCATGCCATCCTGAGAGGTCCCATTTGACTTCCTCCTGTAGGGTTCTAGTGTAGCAACACTTAATGATTTATGTCCAGTTGATTTGGGTTCTTTACAAATGAGTTTTTTCCCAGGATCCTCTGGGCTCCCCTTGCAGAGCCAAGGTCAGTGCTGGACACTGCAGGTGGGGCATGTTGCAGGAAGAGGAAGTCCAAAGCCAACACACCTTCTGGAAGCCTCTTCAGTGTTGTGAATATGTTCTTCTTGTAGACAGTGTGTTCCCTGAAGTGAAGTCCTTCACCAAGCTTGCGTCCGCATCCACCTTTTTCGTAAGACTCAGCAGCAAGTTTTGAGCCATCAATCTTAAAAACTTACAGTGGAGCTGATGGTTCATCCTTTTACTTCCTTGTGTCCAGTTTCCCATAGGGCATCAATGTGGAGAAAATTCCCTACATCTGAAATATTCCTTTAGAGAAAAGAAAAGGAAGGCGTTTTGGCTACCCATTCACTGTGTTTGTTTTTCACTAGCAATAGACCAGAGGATGTGGCGCTTTCCAGCTTACCACTCTCGTTTCCTCTCAGTTCCTTTTCAAGCCCCTAGGGTCTCTGTGCACATGGACACAGTCAGTCTTACAGACGTAGATGCAGGGCCACCTCCCTGCCTCTAGAGCTGTCACACACGAAAGATGGGCAAACTTACACGATCACATGACAGAAAGCTTGTGTGGTGATATTTTCTTGGTACTTTAACCAAAAAAAAAAAAAAAATCTTGCCTGAAGATCGGAGTGTGGAGCTAGCCACACTAGCTAGCTTTACAGACCAGTCAGTGGCAGCTCACACCTCTAATCCCAGCACTAGGGAAGTGGAGATGGGAAGTGATATGGCTGGGTGGAGAGAGGAGTAGAAGGCGGGAGGAAACATGAGCTCAGGACTCAGTTTGGGGTTTCATAGAGATGCCATCCAGTCTGAGGATTTGTGGAGACAGGATATCCCATTCGAGCTGAGGATTTCATAGAGATAAGAACTAGTGGATGACTGCTTGGCTTCTCTGATCGTTCAGCTTTCACCCCAATATCTAACTCTGGGTTTTTATTATTAAGATCAATTAGAAATCGAATAGCAGGCTTGTGTGCTGAGCATACCAAGAAAATGGGAATATCCTGGAATTCTTGAGAAGAGCATAGGGAAGAAGGCTCAGGATGTAGCATTATATAGCTTTTTATCTTTTTTTATACACACACACACACACACACACTCACACAGAGACATTCAGACATAAAGCATTCGAACACACACACACACAATAACAATTGTACCTAAAGTGTAGTACACATGTGTACACACACACACACACACACACACACACACACACACGAACTTCTAAATCTTACTCCCCAACAATAACACCCAAGTCATATGTAGTATTTAAGGGTAAAAATTACCAAGCAAATAGTTTGTCTCACCTTACAGCTTATTTGACAGTGTAACTAATTGGACTCATCTTAAGCACACACACATAGCTTTACCTTTATGGTCCTGGGGTTTGGAAGAGGTATTAGTCTTATCCATCCCCCTGTGGAATGGTTACCTTTTGTGGTTGTGATGTACCCTTTAGCACACACATCAGTGCCTGCTTCATTGCTGGGTGTTGTACTGACATCCTGATGCATTCATCTGGTAAACACAGAGTGATAATATTAATGAGAATGGCCCTGTTGTTGGAGGTTTTACTCTTTTGGCTTTTGGGGGACCCACCACCTAGCTCCCAAATTAATCACACATGGAGGCTTATTCTTGGTTATGAATTTCTGGCCTTAAGCTTGGCTTTTTTCTTGCCATCTTTTCTTAACTTAAATTATTCCCGACTACCTTTTGCCTTTGGGCTTTTCCTTTTTCTTACTTCTGTATATTTTACCTTCACTTTTCCTCCATGGCTGGCTGAGTGGCTGGGTGGCTGGTCCCTGACATCCCTTTTCCCTTGTTCTCTTGTTGCTCCTCCTTCTTTTCCTTGTTTCTCCTTCGATTTATACTCTCTGCCAGACAGCCCTGCCTATCTTGCTCCTGTCTTGCTATTGACCATTCCCTGCTTCCTCAGACCCTCAGGTGTTTTGGACAGGTAAAGACTCATAGCTTCACAAAGTTAAACAAATGCAGCATAAATAAAGGCAACATATCTTAAAATATCATTCTCCAACATGGACTTCTTCAGAGCCATATTTGTCTGAATATCATCATGATTCCTGCCATGATGGCAATGAACTAATCCTCAGAAAGGAAGCCCCCAATTAAACACTTACTTTATAATAGTTGCATTGGTTGCCAGGCAGTGGTGGTGCATGCCTTTAATCCCAGCACTCGGTAGGCAGAGGCAGGCAGATATCCGTTAGTTCGAGGCCAGCCAGCCTGGTCTACAAGAGCTAGTTACAGGACAGGATCCCAAGCTACAAAGAAACCTTGTCTCAAACTACCCAGTAAAAAAGAGTTGCATTGGTCATGGTGTCTCTTCATGGAAATAGAACTCTATTAAAGTAGAAGTCAAATCATTTTGGTTACTTTGGTTTATAGTCTTTGAACAGCCTTCTTGCAGCATGTAACCAATTCTTTCCTTACCAAAAATGTTTGTCCACACCTTTTGGGCAAAGTGAAATCTCGCTGCTCATCCTCAATAAAATGAAGGGAGAAAGATCCAGTACTCAAGAAGCTGTCTGACCCATGGCTGAGTCTGAACAAAGGGCACTTTTATTGGGAAATGGGTGAGCAAGATGTCTAGCAGAAGCCTGAGCTAGCAAGAAACACCAAAGATTAAAACAGAAGACTTCTGCACAAGGAGGTCTAATGGTTTTTGCCAAGCGCACAGAGAGTGACAGAGAGAGAAGATGCCAGACACAAAGGCAGTAGGCAGCAAGGAGTCTTGTGTCTTCATCTGTTCACTTGGCCTTAAGGTGGGGCTCATTCTCTGACTCATTTGGCTAACCCTGAGAGTCTCCATAGCATATTGGCTAACCCTGAGAGTCTCTGTGACGTAATGGTTAAATGCATACCTGAATACTATGGCAAACCGTCAGAGGAATGACCTTCAGTAAAGTCTTTAGCCTCTGTCTTGATTTCTCTGTCTGTGGTTTGGGTATGCTGAGGTCATCTCTACTGGGTCACTGAACCCTGACTTGGGAGGTTGAGAAAGGCATATACAAGGCAATTCTTTGGTAAGGTCAGCCAGCCAGTCTAAAGAATCTGCAAGTTCCAGGTCAATGAGAGACCCTGTCTCCCAAAACAAGGTGCTTTGGTCTTCCCACTCACCCCCACACACATGTACACACACAACAGCACACTTGCATGAACAAGCCCATGCAAAGAAAGCTTCACCTAGGTGAAGACAGTGGCTTACAAGGACAAGCAGGATTTGTGTAGCAGGGACATGGAGTGAGGACTGGAGGGACTTTGTGAAGAAAGACAGGTGGATCCTCCAAGGACCTTGCCAACTGTGGTTGGTGTAGGCTACCGATGTGTGTGCTGGGGACTTATCCAGACTTGAGGCCAGAGATTGTCAAGGGCCTGCATGAGGAAACATCTTGTTTCGATGAAGGACACAGAAAGGGAGGGAGAGGGAGAAGAAGAGAGGGAAAGATAAGAATTGCAGATAATTCAGAACTCTGAATTTTCCAGTAAACTCTGAGGATAATTCTTAGCTAAAAATATCAAATAGAGACTCAAAGGGCCAAAGCCATCTGGATAAATGGGATTATGTTTTTTTTTCTCAGCATAAATGTAGTTCAAGTCATAGCTTTGTACTTTCTCCCTGAATCACAAAGGATGCTTGTAGATTAACAAGGTCTGAAAAACAAACATTTGGGATCAAAAGTAAAGTATGTGACCAAACGGAAAACCAAAACCAAACAAACAAACAAAAACCTTCCAACTGGTAGCACCTTCATAGCCTTCAAAAAATAGAAAATTTTGCACTATTAGAAACATTTGCTTAAATACAAATCAGAAACCATGCAACAATTTGTAGAAAATATGTGTTCTTTCTTGATAGTATCCAACAGCATTTAATTTCTCCATGGTGCTGCTTGATATTCGCAAATCTGCCTCCCATCCCCATAGGATAATAAATACTATCCAGACCTGATGTGATCGGCATTCTCAAATAGAATCTCCATCTCTCACTGTGTGCCATCCGGACCTTGGGGAGTTAAAGAGAGATGAGAAGGTAGCACAGTATGGCAGGAGAGGAAAGTTGCTAGCATCAGAGGAGGCCATGATGAGGTAGAACGAGTATGGCCCATTGAAGAAGAGCGAGTGTGGCCCACAGAGAAACCGAAGACTCAAAGAATCTCAGCCATGTGGTCCAGGATACCAGAGCATGAACCAGCGAGAGTGGTCTTTCAGGTCAAAGGCTCAAAGCAAACTTAGCTGAGAATGTAGAATGTGGAATTCAAAGAGCAAGCAGAAGATCATCCTTGGCTCCCAAGCTACGTTAGAGACAACGGAGTCCAGGAAGGAGTAACTTAAGCTCACATTTGCTTAAATTAACAAAGTCTGAGAGAGAAAAGAGCGAGAAGGAGAAAAATTAAGAATTAAAAGATGATAACTCTCCAAAACCGCATGGCTGAAGCACTGGGATAGAGCCACGTGATCGAAGTAGCCTGGACTTAGCTGGAACCTAGGGGCTCGGAGCTGACATCTGAGTGTGGGGGCTGCACTCTGCCGCTGAAAAGAAGCAGCTCATGAAGGAAGAAGTTTGGGTCTCTTCTCCATCTCTGAATTTTACCTGGTGACTATAAGCAAGCCTTTCCCTTCTTGGTGTCTAATTCCAGGTCTCTACGAAATTATAAATGGCAAAATCATACTCAAAAAGCATAAAATCAAGTGTTGAGGAAAACCTAAAATAAATGCTTTCTCCTCCCTCCTTTTCACTCTACAAATGTAAGACTGAAATGGAGACTTGCAGGCTCATTTGGAAAGGTCCATACTTCTGAAATAGAAGCCAATTTGTGAAAAATAAACAATGAATTGGGTTTTATTTTTGAGTTATGGCACAATAGTTGATGTTTATAGCAAGGTGCAATAAATGAAAAAAATGAGGTTTGCAGGATCTCTGCCTTGGGGATAGACCCTCACATTTCTCAGATGGATGGATGGATGACATATGGATGCAAAATTCTAATTGGTTCTATTTCAACGCAGTGGGTGTGGGAATCTCTGGATTTTGAATTTTCTCCCGAGAGATGCTAATGGTTATGTGGCCCATCTGTCAGGGAGAGGCAGTGAGAAGGTACACGGGTCTGGGAAATAGACTTCCACAATTTGAACCAGATTAACCAGAATTTTCCAAATCCTTTCTCTCACAACTTTTGTGTGCTTCTTAAAGACTTCAATGTTCGGCTGTATGGAAATCTCCAATGAAGCACAGCCTCCCATTCCTGTGCTGCTTTTAAGGGCTCATGAGTGTTCTCCCCAGTTTTTATTCTGCCAGGATAGTTCATCAAGACTTCTGTCCCTGGAGCATTGTTTCCTATGTTGGGCAGTGGTTTTGCTATTTCAATAATCAGGAAAGTCAGCTTACACGCCAATGGTCAGTGCTCTAGAGTCAAGGAATCTTTATACTTGGAGTCGATTTGCATACACAATGAAAATTAATTCTTCTAAGAAAAATTGCTCTGTGTACAAGCTTTGTGCAAGCATACAGCAGAAATGCTAACCTGGTTGATAAATGGCTGCCACGGCCAGTCTCTTAGAAGGATAATCTACGACCCTGAAGATTTTATTGAGAGGAGGAAATCGAAAAGATAAACCCCCAGAAACAAATGAAGATTGGGTTTTTGCTCTCCAGATGTATGTGGCTGCCCCTGCAAAAATGGAATTGTTTTCATTACATTTCTTATTGTTGTGGCCAAACACCTGACAAGAAGTGCGTTGAGCCGAGGAGGCGTGGTATCAGTGGGGCAGTGATAGAGGCAGGGGCATGAGGCAGCTGGAGTACTCATATTGCACTGACAGCGAGGAGAGAGAAAGAGAAGGGGAGGGGAGATCTGGAGCTCATGGAGTCAGCTTAGCTTTAGCTTTCCCTTGATTGTGCATGCAGGATCCCCAGCCCATAGAATGGCACCATCTATATTTAGGATGCCTCTTCTCACCTCAGTTAACCTAACCTAGAAAATCCCTCACAGACAAGGCGGAAGGCTTCTCTCCTGGGTGACACTAGATCCCACGAAGTTTAAAAATCAATATAAATCATAGCCAGGGCATTATGTGCTCTTCTCAATTAAGAGGAAGTAATTTTGAATAAGGAAAGACATGGTTGACTTGCAATTCAGGAAGTTTCCGTCCACGGTTTGAGGGTCTGTGGTGAGAAAATGCATCATGATAGAAATATGTGATACAGCAGAGCTATTGGCTTGTGGCCACCAGGAAGGAAAGAAACCAGAAAGGATCCTCAACATGAGCCTTCAATGACCAACTTCCTCCATCCGGTCCCACTTCCTACTTGTCAGCTGTTGAAGTCAGCAGCCCCAGGATCCAACTACTGCTTGATAGCACACTCAGGCCTTTAGAAGGAACAATATATAGCCAAACCACTCCATAGAACCATATCCTGTCTTGTATCTTAGTGTTGCTGTATTAGAAATAAAACCCTTTTTGAAGTCCTTCCTACAGAATGAGCTGCCTTTGATTACTGTTGATCGGTTCAATCAGAGGATACAGAACCTCACATGAAGGACCACAAATAGAGAATTCTCAACAGAGGAATCTCAAATGGCCAAAAAGAACTTAAGGAATTGTTCAATATTCTTAGTCATCCAGGAAATGCAAATCAAAACAACTCTGACATACCAATCTTAAACCTGACAGAATGACCCAGATCGAAAACAATGCAAAACTTTTTAATGTGTGTATCTAAGATCAGTTTATTCCATTTTTTAAGATTTATTTTTATTTAAGTGTCTCTGTGTATGTGTCCATGTGTGAGGGAGACACCTGAAGAGGGAGTTGCTGGCTTTGAGCTCACTGAGGTGGCTGCTAGAACCAAACTCAGATTCTCCACAAGAACAGCACACACTCTTAACAGCAGAGCCATCACTCCAGCCCCTCTTACTTTGTTTCCTAATGTGTGAAAATGTCTCTGAGTGGTACTCAAGAAGAATCTGGTGCTTTTCCTAGTCAATGATGCTCAGTGCTAAAATCCAGATGCCAAATTGCTCAAAATTTGATCTATAAATTTGTCCTGAAGTTATGCTCATCTTTATTATGTCAATCATCTGATCTTCAAACTAACTGGAAGCACTGATTTTTAAATACTTTTTATTTATTCTTTGAAAATTTCTTAGAAAAAAATTTCTTACATTTATATAATGCATTTTATCATATCCACCCATCAACACACTGCATTTTATATTATTAACAAATCGGTCATAATTACTCTGAAACTCCATAACTCAATTTTTTTCCAACTCAGAAATTGATTTCTAGATTTCTTTTACAAACTGCATGACTAACATAATTTCTTGGTGCTATTTTATTTAAACAGGTGAATTACTGATTTGGGTGATAAAATCACAGTTACAGAAATATTTCTGCACACCTGTTTCAGTGATATTTTTAGCAAATAGCAGAGGCTTTTTTAAAAAAAACAATTGCTTTTACATGTGTCATTAAAATGTCATTGCCACTGTGGAGACCAAGGACATTAGCTTCAGTGTGGTCCTATTGGGAGGCACCTACCGGGTCATGACTGGCGTCCTTTGTAGAGTGGCTCATGCAGAGCGGCTGGCAGCAGGCAAGTCTCAGCTCTGTCTTTTTTTTTTCCCTGCTCACTTGTGTCTGAACTGGGAAAATTCTATTGTTTCTCTATATAAATCTCCTGAAATAATTGCCCTATGAACTGTTCACTTAAATACAAATGATGTAATCTATATGATCTATAAACCAATTAAAAACTGTAAAAGGAAAAAAACTGAATTTGCTTAGTGTGGGGAAAGAAAGGAGTCTTCTCTAACCTTTGGCATATACGAGATCTCATTCCTTACATATCATATGACAGATGTCCATCTGATGGATGAAAGGGAAAGGAGGCCAAGTCAATTCACATGGGAGTCGTCAATAAAGGCCGCTGTTGTCCTACGATAAAGCTAGGTCATTGTAAACAGCCACTCCTGCACTGGACCTAAGCACTTTTAGAGAGTGATCTTTTCTGAACTGCACGGTGTGTTGGATGACTTTTTCTCTTTCCTGCAGTCACACGCCTGGAGCTCTTGGCTTACAGGTGGGATTGCAGCCACAGTAGTGAGTAAAGACTTCTCAGTTAGACTCTCGAAGACTTGGCCAATACCCTGAGGAAGGAAAGCATTCTCAAGTCCTTGAAGCTGATTCTTGGAATACTATTACTCAGCTTTCATCATGGTTCTTTGGGTGCTTCTGTAGGCTTCCAACTGATTGCATTTTCCAGGTCTTCCTAGATGCACCCGGTCCTCTTCTTCAATCCCCAGACCGGCTCAGCTCATCACATGCATGCTCTGTATGCCGCCATCTTGGAATGTGCTGGGCCCCTCATATGCCTTCTCACTTCCTGGAACCACACAAGGGAAACTGTCCCAGATGGTTCAGTGTAGAGTCCGCCTAACTCCTGCACACTTTCAACACTGAGCTCAAAGATGTCCCATTTTCTGAAGCATCTTCTCATTCCACATGCCATGCCAGGAAACTTCTCAGGCTTATCTGTACAAACTTGGCTAGTTATTCCGTCACCTTCTATGAAACAGTGAGTTTTTGCAAGTCCATAGAGACATCACAGGAAGAAAAGAGGCTGAGTCATGCTATGAAAAGTCAACTCAAAAACTATTTCTTTTCAAAATTCATGAGAGTGTGTGTGCGTTACTTCTGTTAGGTGGACCTGTGTCTTACTTGGTTCTAGGACTCGAGCGTGAGTGTAAGGTACAGGACCAGTTCCTACTCTTCCTGGGTCTAACCCAAGAGGGGCCTCCTGTGGACATGGGCTTTTCTCTGTAGATCTCACCTCTTTCTGATCTTCCTTGTAGGCACTGCACGGCCAGAGGTAGTGGTGGCTGCTATCTCCATCACAGATTTTGCTCATGGACATGCCTTTTTATTTTTTTTTATTTTTTTTT
>NW_004949108.1:389058-400624 GCF_000317375.1 Microtus ochrogaster | reverse complement strand
TCCTGATTTGGACCTTGAGATTTCTGTCCAGTGCTCCAATGTGGGTCTCTGTCTCCTTTCGTCGCCTGATGAAGGTTAATATTCAGGAGGATGGGCATGCCTTTTTAAGTATTGCAATTTACAATCATTCTTAGTGTTGAGGTTTGAATAGAAAATGTCCCCATTGAACTCTTGGTCCCCAGATGGTGACACTCTTTGGGGGTTGTGGAACTCTTAGGAAGTCTAACTTGCTGGTGCCATCTCTTAGGGATCGTAGTCTAGCCTAGCCCCACCTTTTTTTTTTCATCAGACAGATTCTCTCTATGCAGTTCTGGCTTGTCTAGGACCCACAATGTAGACTAGGCTAGCCTCAAACTCACAGACATCCACCTATCTCTGCCTACAACGTGCTGGACTTTAAAGCCATAAGCCACAATTCTTGGTTTCCACTATCTGTTTCCTTTCCTGACTGCCTGGTGTCAAAGTCCAGCTGCCATGCCTTCCCAGCCATGAAAGACTATCTCCCTCTGGGAATTGTCAGGAAAAAGAAACGCGTTCTCCTCTAAGTTGCTATTTGTCACTGTAGTCTACTGAAACAGTAGAAAAGTAAATAATATGCTCGCTCCTCCCACCCTGCTGCCCAGGGCCTGGGGCGCTCGTGTGCCTTGGCTGCTCCATGGTACCTTCAGGCAGCAGAGTGGCTTCCCCAGCTGTATGTGGGAACCCACAATAATTTTTTGGCAATTAAGACATCCCAGCGTCTCTTGAAAATGCAAATACTTGGAATGAAGAATTGACAGCCCTGACTTTCTCTGCTCTTTTTTTTTTTTTTTAAATGATCATTTAATCCCTTAGGCAGGGGGAAAATAAATGAAATGTTTTTCCTCAGAAAGGTCACGGTGCTTCCAGAGTCAGGGGCTAATGCCTTAGTGGGGGCATGGGATGGGTGATTTAAGCACCAGCGTGGGTAACGTCACCTGTGTAAAGTAAACAAGCCTCTTACACCCATTTCTCCTGCATGGACAGTGTGAAGGAAGAGGAAGGCTTCAAGAGAAAAATGGAAACTGAACACAGTCCTCTTTTCTCCTTGCTGTGAGTCTGTGGCAGAAGCAAACAGTGGCAGCTTTTTTGGAAGAGGTGTGTGTGTGTGTGTGTGTGTGTGTGTGTGTGTGTGTGTGTGTGTTGTAAGAGGCTGCTTGTTCATTTCCCAGCAACCCAGATTCCTGAAATAACCACACAGAAACTATATTAATTGGCTTGGCCTGCTTGGCCTATTAGCTCTAGCTTCTTATTGGCTAGCTCTTACATATTAATTTAACCCATTTCTTTTAATCTATGTATTGCCACGTGGCTGTGACTTACTGGCAAGGACTCATCCGGTGTCTGTTCTGACAGGGCTACATGGCTTCTGACTCTGCCTTCTTTCTTCCAGCATTCAGTTTAGCTTTCCCCACCTACCTCTATTTTGCCCTGTGCAGGTCTAAAACAGTTTCTTTATTAATCATTAGTAATCACCACATACACAGGGGAATCTCACATTACCTCTACTTTTCTGTCTTAATTAAAAGGAGGGTTTTAATTTTAACATAGTAAAATTACATATACAAAACAGGATCAAGGAAGAATTACAGTTGCAATATTTATATCTACTTTATATTTTATCATAACTAAGGAAAACTATAACTATCTATTCTTCAACTCATCAAAGACTCCAGATGGATATAATATTACCTAAGTTAACAGGAAGTGCATTGTAAGCAACTTCCAAAACTCGAGAATTGACAGAAACATCTCGCTGACCGGATAGTCACCCAAAGTTCTTCTGTACTGTTGGGGCATCCATATTTAGCCAACAGGACCATAGTATCCAGCAGACTTTTCCATGAAGCAGGAAATTTCACAGACAGTTCCACATATAAGCAATTTGTCAGTCACCTTCTTCTGTGTCCTGCAAAATATCTGGTAGACTCTTTTATGAAAAGGAGCCCTGGAGGACTGTCTCACCTTAGAAAAGTTCAGCAGTTATTTCTCTGTGGGTCCTGCATGTACAGTTCATCAAGCAGTCCAGGCAAGAGCAGTTTCTTGCCCAAATGACTAACTCCATGAAGAGTCCCTTTGATGACCATCTTCCTCTTGAAGTATTTAAAGAAGGAGCAGATGGTCATGAAAAGTCCTAAGTTATTAAAAGATTTTAAATGCCATATTCTAAAGGTCTCTGGAAGGTTTGAAGAATACCTATCAAACTGAAATATATCTCTATATATCTAGAAAACCTAACTACAAGTTTGATTATTATAGATGATTACCTATTAACCTATGTTTCTTAATTATACATTACATTTTAAATGAGCTGCACAAACACAATACCTTAATCAAGATCAGAAATATATATTCACAGTATAACAAAATTGACCTTAAGTTTGTATCAATAAACCAACATCCATACCAATACAAATCTCTATAGCATATTCTGCTTCAAATGTAAACAAACATATTATAACTAATATTTGGGAATATGGGCATAGTTCTCTCCAATCTGATTCCTGCTTTTTGTTGGGCAAAGTATTTTGGAGGGTGTTCACAGCCACCTTTCTGTGGGGAGGGGGAGTCTTGGTCCATCAAACCACATTGGACTGGAATAAATTCATAGGTTCTCATCCTCTGTGGAAACAAAAGAAGAACCTCTTTTCGAAAGCAACAAATACTTAGACCAAAATTTAGAAGTCAATATACCTTTAGTTGGGCACAAATTTGTTATAGGAAGCCACTTGTTCATTTTCTGGCTGCCCAGACTTCCAAAATAATCACACAGAAACTTTATTAATTAAATTATTGTTTGACCTATTAGCTCTGGCTTCTTATTGACTAGCTCTTGCATATTAATTTAATCCATTTCTATTAATCTGTTTTTCACCACATGGCTGTGGCTTACCAACAAGGTTCTTTGTGGTGCTTGTCTCTGGCAGGGCCACATGGCTTCTCCTGACTCTGCTTTCTTTCTTCCAGCATTCAGTTTAGTTTTTACTGCCTACCTCTATTCTGCCCTGCACAAGTCCAAGACAATTTCTTTATTAATAATTGGTGATCACAGCATACAGAGTGGAATCCCACATCGTGTGTGTGTGTGTGTTTGTGTGTGTTATTAGATGTATATGTGTATGTATTCATGTGTGCAAGTGTATGTATGTATTTTTGTTTGTATGTGTTTGTGAGTATACATGTATATGTTTGTGGGGGACATGCATATGTGTGTGTTTGTGTGTATATATTTGTGGTATTTGTGTGTGTTTGTTGTGGATGTAAATGTTTGTGGAGAGAAATGCATGAATGTATTTGTGTGTGTGCTTGCATATGTGTTTGTGGGGCACACATATGTGTGTGTTTGTGTGTATGTATTTGTGTGTATTTGTCGAAAGGAATGCATGTGAATGTATGTGTGTTGTGGATACATATGCATGTGTATTCATGCAGGTGGGGAGGAATACATGTGTGTGTGTGTGTGCATTGTGGATGTAGATGCATATGTATTCATGTATATGAATGTATCTATGTGTGTGCTAGACAGAGCTAGTGGATCCACCATTTACCCTGCATAAAGCCGAATCTCTGCTGTTTCTCTTACTCACAGGAACTAGAGGCGTAGCCGCACAACAGAGAATGTGCCCTGTTTACTCTGAAACTTATAGGGCCTGCCTGAGGAGGAAGTCATGACGTAGTCTAGAGTACAAGGAGAGATACAAAGTTGGGGTGGTGAGATGGCTCAGTAGATAATGCCCCTGCGGTGCAAATGTGAAGGCAAGAGTTGAATGCCAGAACTGCAAACACCAAGACTCTCATTTCTCAGATGTTTGCTCTTATGAAGAAAACCTGGCCTCACCAGCTAGAGAGGCAAGCTGCTCACTCATCCTGACTGTGCCATCAGAGATCAGCAGACACCTGGAAAGCTACCAGATGACACTGGAGTCTTGCCAAGACCAGAAGAGCCACCCAGCTGAGTTCTGGCTAAGTCTCTAGCCTGAAGAATACTCAGCTGTACAACTCTCATTGTGGGTTTTAGTATGTTTTTCTAACTTAAAGATTTATTTTTTATTGTCTGTTCATATGTGTTTTTTATATATGTATGTGCACCACATGCATGCAGTGCCCATGAAGGCAAGAAGAGGGCATGGAATCCCCTAAGACTTGAGTTAGTTGACAGTTCTAAACCACCATGTCAATACTAGGTCTTCTTCAAGAACAGAAAGTGCATTTACCTGCTGGACTGCCTCTCCACCCCCTAGTCAATTTTCTTTTGCTATAATAAAATACCTAGAGCCAAGTAATATAGATACACAATACAATGATTCATCCTAATTCATCCAACATTCTAAAGACTTGTGAATATGGCTTCAGTTTCTCCTCGGTTGTGATGAGGGCTTTCAGGGTTCACCTCATAGCAAGAGGGACCATGTAAAGAGAGACTGCAAGAAGAGAGATCATGTGAAGATACAGGAAGCCCAGAGACTTTTTCCTTATAAAGTGGCAACTGAACAGGATTCCATGAGAATGACATTAATCTCTTAGTAGTATCTCCAGGTACCTAATCACCTTTTATTTGGACTACTAGTTCAATATGGCCACACTCGGGACCAGGCTTCCAACACTTGAGACTTTGTGGGAAAACTACCTATAAATCATGGAACTTTGCTAAACCACAAGAGGGTTTTTGTAAATATTTATTGAGGCCAAAGCAACTAGCATGAGAATTATAAATGCTCTATAAATGTACATACAAGTGTATTAAGTAAGACCCTTTCTCTTAGAACACTGAAATCTGGAAGAAGGGAGGAAACAGAAAGGCTTGTTCAACACTTAATAGTGAAGAATCTGGGAATCAGAAGGGATGTTGACATCTAAGGGTAACACATAAAAGGGGCTTCTCCGATGCTTAGTTAATCGGAGGATTTTCTTCTTCAGTTACATGATGGAGTACTTGGTCATATAAATGCTTCTAGATAGAAATACTGACATTTACACGAGGTATGGAGGAGCACAGAAGCTTCATGTGACCACCTAGAGCTTCCTGTTGTTCTCCGGTGATGGATGCCTGCACTTTCTAATGAAAGAGAAGCGGGATGAAGGGAGATGTGAGGTCTCGCATTAGCTGTGAGAGTTCACATTCATTGTCACTCTGACAAATCTGCAATCACTTAGGAGACAAATATCTGGGTACATCTGTAGGGGATGGTCTAGATTATCATACGGAGGCAGGAAAACTCCTTTCCATGGGATGGCATCCTGAATTGTATAAAAAGAAGGTAAAATAAGCTTGGGTGTAATCCCCTCCAGGCATGGAAATGCCAGGCTCTACTCACAGGACACTCTTACAGCAGACAGCATCCTCTCCAGATGTATTCAGCCAAACTTTGCACTTGGAAACCCACCAATCTCCTCTTTAGAAAGGTCAACCCCCAAGAAACTCCATAAAAACTCTATCTTCTCCTCAGTTCTCTGCTGCTTCTCGCCACCTTCCTGGGATGTTCCCTCCCAGTAAATATCTTATGTGAAGTCTGTTGTGTCCGGAATGCCAGGATACCTTCCCCTTAAGAGCTGCACTACTTCCAAGGGCCAGTCAATTCCCTCTTCCTGGCTCTGGATGCAAGGAAGCCAACTGCCTCAAGTATCATTTCTTCCCTAGCATGGTGGATTGCACGCTCAAGATGTGAGCCAAAAATAAACCATTTCTTTCATTGTTTGCTTGTCTCGAGTATTCTGTCACAGCGATGAGTAAAGTAACAAATGCACCTGACAGAACAAACACAAACTCTCTCAAGAAACACATAACACAGATAAAACTTTAAAGAATGTGAATTTAGTTAAAAATTTCTACACCTAAAGAGAGGAGCATCAGAAAGGGCATATAGTGCACTTAGAATAAGAAAAGCAAATGTAAGAATCATCATATCCAGAACAACGACTTCTAACTCCTTTTACAAAGTAGTTTTTTAATAGTGATGACAGCTGAAGGAACTATCACAAGTTCCCAACACATTTTCCCATGAATGAGGAGCAAGAAGAATCTGAAAATTATGCATTTAAAAATCAGCATTATCTATTTAATTGGAAGGGTAAGCAAGAAAAATTAGACTCGACTGAAAAGAGAGTTAGAAAATGGGAAGTCAGGCATGAAGACATTAAGATCAAAAGCAGAAAGTGCTAAAGTGAAGGGGAAAAAATGCCTGAGATCAAATGACTTTGTTATCAAATGAGAAGAGCCAACTTAGATCCAGTCCGGATACGAGAAGTTGTCACTTGAATAAAACAAAGGAGTATGCAATGAAAAAACATCATTATTTAATGACATCTATTTTAGAGCTAAGAAAACATATGCATAAAAAGGGACAAATCAAATAAGGTCTTATTATATTTATACATCTTCACTATTGAAATGTTAGGGCATCTCAGAAGAAACAATTATCGTATGATCATTTGAAATATGAATAGTCCAAAAGGAATACCATTCCACTGAACTGACAAGTTGTATTTCAGTTCTACTAAAAATTGGCATCATTTTTTAAAATTATGGTCTGAAATCATCAATATTCAGTTAGGACAATAGTTTTAACTCTCATAATGTTAAACATGACTCCTGATGTATAACCCAGTCACTCCCCAGAAGAATTGAAAACATCTGTTTTCCATACAGACTCTACACAGATGTGCACACAGCTTTGTCTGCATGGCCAAACATGGGATGAAGAGAGATGTGCACAGTTAGAAAATAATGCATCATTATTGTAGGAAATATTCTGCATAATGTGTTTAATACCACTTAAATTAATGATTCACCCTAGAACTAAGTCAAACATACTATGATGTGATTTTTTCTATTCTGCAACATGTGTGTATAAGTGTGTTGCATGAGTTTGTATACAAGTTCACATGTGTGTAGGCACATTTTTTTGTGCAGTGCATGTACACGGCTATATATGTGTTCTGGTGTTGGGAGGTTAACATTGGATGCCTTTCTTGATAGTTTTTCCATCTTATTTATTGAGATAGAGTGTCTCCCATGGCACTGAAACTCATATGCCTATTTGATTAATCTACCTTGCCAGCTTATTCCAGGCCTCCAGTCTCCTACTCCAGATCTGGAATTACAGGGAGAATTCTGAGTTCACCTGACATTTGCATAGGCACCAGGGATTCAAAATATGATCCTCACACTTTGCCCACTGAGTCATCTCTCCAGCCCCAATTTTTTTCAAACTATCACTAGAGAAAAAAAAAACTGAACATAGTGGCTTCCGGAGGATGGGCTTGGGAAACGCATATTGTATTTTAGGAATGCTCAGTGTCATTGTTTGCTCTGGTGCTTTGGATCAAACCAAGCCTGTCCTGCGAGCTAACCAGAAGCCCCACAACCAAGACACTGTGTCCTAAGGTTCAGTAGCTTGACTATGTTGATAGATTTACAGATACATGATGGAGCAAATGTTGTCTGAGGTTTCTTCCTGCCCAGTTCCCACAGTCATTACGTTCCAAAGAAATCATACAGGGGTCTACATTAATCATAAACTGATTGGCCCATTAGCTCAGGCTTCTTATAACTTATATAGCCCATTTTTCTTATCTGTGTTAGCCACATGGCTCAGTACCTTTTTCAGCAGTGTATTCAGATCTTGTTTCTTCAGTGTCTGGACAAGACTGAAGAGAGAGCTTCCCTCTTCCCAGAATTCTCCTGTTCTCATTGACCCACCTCTAATTCCTGTCTGGTTGTCCCACCTATACTTCCTGCCTGGCTACTGGCCAATCAGTGTTTATTTAAAATATAATTGACAGAATACAGTCCATTTTCCCCTCCTTTTTTTTTTTAAAAAAAATCCATAGTCCATTTTTGGGGAGAATGTGGGCATAGTTTTCCAGGCTACATCCTGCTGGTTGGGGGTGCTGATAATCTTATGGGACTTAAAGAAAATTTAGTAATATGATCAAGTCTTGACTGGAGTATCCTGTGAGGCTTGATCATCTCAGGCAGCAGTCTTGAATCTGTTTTGGATGTAGAACTCTGACATCTGGGCCATCTGTTCCTACCAGAGATTTCTCAGGTGGTCTTCATTGATCAAACCTGATTTTTCTTAACTCAGAATAAATCCATAGACTCTTATTTTCTCTGGAAACAAAAGCAAAATCTCTTCTCCAAAGTAACATACATTTTGACTTCAATTTTTAAGTCAAGGTATTTTTAAAATACATGGCTTGGATTAATTCAGCAGCATTTATAAGCAAATATCTTTTCGCAGCTATTGATCCTTTCTCAGCATTCAAACAATTCAAAGAGAGCATAATAACATACAGTATCCAGACTCTCTGTGTATTTTCCCTCTTTATGTGGCTTTATTTTAACCTCTATTTTATTTTTATTTTTAATTTTTGAGACAGAATTTTTCTGTATATCTTTGTCCTGGAATTTACTCTATAGACCAGGCTGTCTTTAAACTCACAGAGGTCTGCCTGCCTCTGCCTTCCAAGTTCTTGGATTAAAGGTGTGTGCCACCACAAGTTGAACTCACAGAGGTCTACCTGCCTCTCTCTCCCAAGTGTTGGAATTAAAGGTGTGTAACACCAAACCCAACTACTCTCTTTTTTTTATTTTAAAGAATTTATGCTTTTGTTTCTCCCAAGCCTACATATATTTTTTAACACACAGTAAACCATTTAGAGGTATTTTTATCTTTGAATCTATCTTTACTGTATATCTTTCTCTTTCTGAACATGTGAGTCTTTAATTTGCTAAGCAATATGAATAGGATTAAAGCCATGGCTTTAATGGCTGAATCCAGCCCATTCCTTAGCTTTCTGAGATTCCAGCTTCATGGCTGAGGTACTGGCTGGAGCCATTTTTATTGCCACAACTCAATGGCGTTTCAAGGTCCCTACCAGCAAGCAAGCTGCAGCAGTATGCTCACAAGACACACTCAAATGCTCTGTAGCTGGACCCCCTGCCTGAAAGAGTCAGTTTGCACTGGCAGGACGGCCCAGAAAGCCAGAATTTTAAAACAACATGGCTTTTTTTCTTGCTATGGCTGCAAACCAAAAAGCATGCTGTTAGCTTTTCATCAACACCATTTAATTGTTTTGTGGCAGGACATCTTAAAAGAGGTGCAAGGTTTTACAGCTAAAGCTGAGTCAGAAAGCCTCTCTTAAATGAGACACATTTTCCTCTAGCAAACAGAGTCTACCTGACAAAATGCTGCTATCAATAAGCCATGGTTAACTCTATTCTTTTCTGTCTAGAATTATTTCCCCAGCTCTATTAGGCTCTATGTGGATGTAGTCAGCCATACGTTGGGCACAATTTGTTGTCTGAGGTTTTCTGTCCTGTCTAGTTCCTGCAGTTGTGAAGTCCCAAAGAAATCACACAGGGGTCTACATTAATCATAAACTGATTGGCCCATTAGCTCAGGCTTCTTATTAACTCTTATAACTTATATAGCCCATTATTCTTATCTGTGTTAGCCACATGGCTCAGTACCTTTTTCAGTGGCGTAGTCACATCTTACTTCTTCTGTGTCTAGACAGGACTGCAGAGAGAGCTTCCCTCTTCCCAGAATTCTCCTGTTCTCATTGACCCACCTCTACTTCCTGCCTGGCTACTGGCCAATCAGTGTTGTTTAAAATATAATTGACAGAATATAGCCACTGTCCCACACCACTAAATTGCATACTTTTAATCCAAATATGCTTAAGTAAATTTGTGGAGGAGACATAACATAAAAATACCTTAAAGTTGTGTGGTCAGGTTTCTCATGATGTTTAACGAGATCTGAAGCATAAGCTTGAACAGCCAGCACCTTGTTACGACCTTAGTTTTATGATTTCTATGACTTTGAAGTCATAGAACTTCCAATAAAAAATACTATTACAAATATTGTAAGGTATTTTGGGCTAAATTTTCACGTATTTTTCAATGAATTTGACAATGTACATTACTACCATTGGGAGGAACCAAAAATGAAACAAATAAATGGAGTAGCAATCACTGTGCTAACAATGCAGAATTTTCAATGTAATTTGTCTTGCGTCTATGGTAGTGTTTTTCGCCGTGCCTGCCTGTCATCTCTGTACCCTCGTTAGATACGTGTTTGAATAAGTCTTTTTTGTACTATTGTTTTTCTCATTGCTGAATTCTGAGTGTCTTTTGTGTGTTACAAGTAACAAAACTTTTATCAGATGGTAATGTTTGCAATATGTTTATGCCATTTTACTTTCATCTTTATATTATTTTGATTATGTCTTTCAAAGTGAAAGTTTTTTTTTCCAGTTTTCAAACATCTAATTTATTTTCCAAGCTAGATGTATTTTAACATAAATACTTTCTGGCTTTATGATGTTTCAGATATGAGAGGAAAACCTCTCCCATCATCATTTAAAGTCAATTTTTATTATTCTTTTCTTACATAACCAGAAAAATTCTAAAGACAGCATGTCAATGTAAAATAATGTAAAGATGAACAATGAAACATAGCCCCTGTGGCAGTTATTTTAATAGTATGCTTGGCACAACTTAACATCACCAGAAGAGAATTTCAGAGAATGACTGACCAGATCACCTGTCTGTGGGAGTGTCTTAAATGTCATGTTTTACATCATGTCTACAAAAAAATCTTTGTTCCACAAAGCTATATGCTTACTTTTAGAATCATTGTAGCATTAGGGCATACCTTCAATTCTACAGTCAATTTAGTTCACAGTATTGCTGGACTTATACAGGATCACATTAGCGCAGGCTGCCCATGTCCTTGGCCCTTCTTATTGGACTTTCGCACTTTGTCAAAAATAAGTTGTGTACATGGAAATTGATTTCTGCGTTCCCAATGATCTAGAGGTCATGATCTCTCCATGGATTTGAAAATGAACAGTAAATAACATGATACTAAACTAACGAGGATTGAAAATATTTTCCTGTGTTTAGCTGCTTCATAAGACTTAGATCTGGTGTGGTCCAAGTGGTGGGTCCTTTCCCTTTAAAATTCTAGCTGGTTTGAGAGTTTGCGTTCCTGACATTTAATACCTGAGGAACAGCACTGTGGTGACAGCAGCCCTTCTTCTCCACCAAAGCAGCAGGAACTTCTGTGGACCTGGCCAAGTTTGGAGTGGATCTTGAGGACTCCTGGTTGGCTGGTAAGAGAAGGCACAATTTTGGCTCCAGGACCTCCCCATCCCCACTGTGTTTCCTCTGAGCCCATGAGGATTCACCCAATTTGGGATTTTCTCTTAGCAGTGAAATGAATGACAGCCAGACCTGACCAGGCATGGGCTTGAAGAATGCAATCCACTTGATATTTCCTCTGCATTCAGTCATTTCATCGGAACCATTATTGGCCCATTTTGTTGGCCATGGTGTTTGGAGATAGTCTTGTTCGTTATCCCTGTCTGGCCTGACACAGCAATTCTCCAGTCTCAGTCCTCCAAACACTGGGATTCCAGCTGTGAGCCACCACAGGGGATTCCAGCTGTGAGCCACCACAGGGAATTCCAGCTGTGAGCCACCACAGGGGATTCCAACTGTGAGCCACCACATGGGATTCCAGATGTGAACCACCAT